>NW_027270047.1:338561-437511 GCF_030848805.1 Temnothorax longispinosus | reverse complement strand
CATACATTACTCTTGTAACTAGCTGCACGCTGAGGTTTTCCGCTATTGTTTATACTTATTTTGCAAGCAACAAATTTGGAACTTGAATATATCGAGAGCAACAAATTCAGACAATACGCCAGTAGCAAATTTAAACGAGCAACAAATTCTTTTCTGATACTTTACTCTTATGACTATCCGCACGCTGTTTTCCGCTGTTATTTACACTTGTGTTGCGAGCAACAAATTAGCAACAAATAAGGTCAAAGCCAACTTTGAATTAAACGCCGTCACAGGCCACATAATTACAATAATTGTTACCGATTACAATAAATCCTAATCTGAGTTGCAGCTGACGGAGGTGCTAATTTCGTGCATTTTCTGTATATTTTAAAAGGTTCTTGGCGCAACACCGATCTCTACTTCCATTTAATATCGGACATGACAATTTCCGACGTTGAGCATGGCTGATACCAGGATCATACAGAGAAGACTGCCCCTTTTAAAATATACAGAAAATGCACGAAATTAGCATCTCCGTCAGCTGCAACTCAGATCAGGATTTATTGTAATCGGTAATAATTATTGTAATTATGTGGCCTGTAACGGCGTTTAATTCGAAGTTGGCTTTGACCTTATTTCTTTTGCGTGTCGTAATCGTTCCATCGGCGATGACTATAATTTTCAGTGTTGATAATGTGAACTTCAACAGTTATTATTATTTTTATTTATATCACTTGTAAGTTTGAATGTAATGCCCTGAGAAAGACCAAGTAGTTCGAAACGTTGACTTGATAATTATAATTCAAAATGTATATATATCTAGCTTTTTATTAATACTTTAATATTGCTCGGAATATCGGCCGTAACATTACTTAGCTTTTAATTTTAATATTTTATTTACTTATAAATAAGATACTAAAAATAATACGACATCGTAAAAATTATAAAACATCGCGAAATAATTTTTCATATGCAATAGAATAATTATAGGTAATTATGTTGTAATTATAATTATCATATGATCTATAATTATATATTATTCCAGTAAACACATACTTAGTCGGTGGAATAATAGTTTGCAGATGCACAATACAATTGTAATTACATAATCACCTATGATTGTTATATTGTATGTAATAAATATTAATTGTGTGTATCAAATTGTATTAAAAATGTTTTTTTAATCAAATGCACGCGCGAGCAATACAGCGTGACTGACCATTTTTACGCGTTCGCGGTTCTGTATTTGAACCTTTTATCGACCGTGACGGTAACGTAGCGCGCTCGCCTGCACTGCTCTGCACCGTAGCTTGCCGGGTAACGGAACTCATTTATGCTCCCTACTGTACTCTAATAGTTCTTTCATTACTTACATTCTTTTATTAAAAAGTCTAAGTTGTAAACAATAAAATTTGAAATATTTTCAAGTACTTTTTTCTTTTTTTATAGTAACATTTTGACTATATACAATACTAAATACAAGAGCAAGCTCTTCATTATATAATAAGTTACAGAATAAAGTAAACTATTTTAAAACTCATTGTTAGAAAAAAAAACACTAAATTTGTATAATTATATTATTAATACGCATTAGTAATCACAGATTATTAGTTTCAATTCATCTGTTCGTACATACCCATATCGCTCTGAAACTCATTTACATCATTATTTATAAACTCTTCATTCTGAAATGTATTAATTAATTCTTCATCAACCGCTGGATTAGGATACTCTTTTTGGCCTACATCAAAAGCTGCTGCTATTAATGAATCTTCTGTGTCGTTAAAATTAATAAAATTGCTTTCATCCTTATCAACTTCAGTATTTACAGCATTAGAAAGCATGTCAAATGCATGCTTACCTAATAGATACCAACGTAATCTGTATCGAAGGTTTAATGCAGAAGGTTGATCATTTGCTGCTCCCATTGCCCGAAGAAAAGAAAATAAAGGAGGGGTGTCAATAAGGCCATTTTTTGGCCTACGTCAGAATCGCTCCAAACTGTGGTATTTTCTTCCTACCGATGGAGCTCACAACCTCCTAGAACCGTTTGCTGTCCGAGCAATTAGAGGCTGAGAACGGGCAACTTGAAATCGCAAAAATCAATGGAGTTTTTCACATGGTGGTAGTGCCGGTCTCATTTCAGCATGTCATTGTTGGTAGGGAAGGAGGAAGGGAGAGTGGGGGAGAAAAAGAGGGAAAGCGGAAGATAGAGGGGGGAGGAAAGGAGGGAGGGAAAGGTAGAAGAGAAAAGAGGGAGGCAAAAATTGCTCCAAACTGTGGTATTTTCTTCCTACCGATGTAGCTCACAAACTCCTAGAACCGTTTGCTGTCCGAGCAATTAGAGGCTGAGAACGGGCAACTTGAAATCTAAAAAATCAATGGAGTTTTTCATATGGTGGTAGTGCCGGTCTCATTTCAGCATGTAATTGTTGGGAGAGAGGGAGGGAGGGAGGGTGGGAGGTAGAGGGGGAAGGAAGTAGAGGGGGAGAGAGACAGAGGAAGGGTGGAAGGGAGAAAGAGGAAGAGGGTGGCAGAGGGTGACAGAGGGAGGGAGAGGGAGGCAGAGGGGGGCAGAGGAAAGGAAAGGGAGGGAGGGAGAAGGACAGAGGGAGAGAGAGAGAGAGAAATCGTTATTTATTAAACGCTCTGGGACAATGTCCCCTCGAGCGTAGTAAGAACTGATACAAAAAGTAGCGGTGCATACAATATGTTAGAGATATCATAAAGAGAAACAAACGCATACCATAGTTTAGAAATAGTTTAAAAATACAGAAAGAAACATTCGCTTACAATAGTTATACAGCGTAATAGATGTCAGTCATTGTTACAGAGTAAATAGTCATAAAGTTTTTGCTTAAAAGTGCCAAGGGTAGGTGCATGACATATATCGGTAGGGATGCGATTCCAGAACTCAGCAGCAGTGCATACGAAGGAGCGTCTGTAAAATTCTGTACGACATTGTGGCTGCATTAGAGCATCAGCCGAAACCCTAGTTTCACGTGTTGCTTTATCACATCTACGCTCAAATGTAAGAGGAGCATCGGAGATTTTAGGATGCAAGATGAGTATGTGAGACAGCCGACAAAGTAGATGCGCATAGATTTGATTTTGAGCCATCCAAGCTTTGCATAGAGTGGAGTGATATGCTCATCACGATTTATTTGAAAGATGAACCGAACACAAGCGTTCAGGGACCTCTGCAAGCGCAGGTTCTGCTTTTCGGAGATGTCAGTGAGTGCAGTGCAACAATAGTCAAACAATGGCAGTATCAAGGTGGTAATTAGCCGTGATCTCAGAGAAAGCGGTAACAGATGTTTGCACAGCTTTAGCTGGTGTAACGTTGCAAAGGCTTTGGCTGACGTTTTTGTGACTTGTGTGTCCCAAGAGTGTGTTCGAAAGATGGACGCCTAGATACAGCACCGAGTTGCAGAAAGGAATAACCGAGTCGTTAATAAGAATCCTCGGCAGTTCATCCAAGGTTAATCCATTAATAAATCTGGAGGTGCCCATATCATGGCCTTAGTCTTATTTGGATTCAGTGATAGCTTGTTTGCAGTAGCCCAATGAGTGATACTGGTGATGTCCTCGTTAATTCTAAGAATGGCCTCAGTTATATGCCTAAGTTTCGTGTGTAAGTAAATTACCAGATCATCCGCGTAGAAATGGTATTTACAGTGCCTGAGGACAGTGCCGAAGTTTAACAGATAAAGGACGAATAAAAGAGGTTCCAAACAGAGCCTTGTGGCACCCCGGAGAAAGTTGGACACTCTGACGAGGTTTCCCTCGTGACAGGATCGCGCACAGTCTGTTTTCTATTGTCAAGGTAGGAGCACAACCATCTTAAGGCTGAACAGGAGAAGCCAAGATCTCTTAATTTGTCAATTAAGATGTAGTGATTGACGTAATCGAAGGCTTTAGTGAAGTCGAAAAAGACGGCGATGGTCACCATCCTTTTGTCAGCGGCCTGCCTAACGTCGTCGAGGACGCGAATAAGTGCAGTCTGAGTTGAATGTCCCCTCCTGTATGCAGACTGATATGGATCCAAGCTGGAGGTGTTTTCCAGATAGCGCGTGATTTGCTCTGCCGCGATACGTTCTAACGCTTTGGAGACCGCGCACAAGATCGAGATTGGCCTGTAATCGCGCATCTCAGATGGGCATTTGGCCTTGGGAATAGGGCAGATGATCGCAGTTTTCCACATACTGGGGTAACGCCGTAGGTCAGACTAAAGTTAAAGATGTGAGTCAAAACAGGAAGGATTCTTGGCAGTGCCCGAATGATGAGTTTACGAGATAAGCCATCAACTCCCACCGCATCCGATTTAATTCGTTGTAGAGCCTTAGTCATCTCCCGCGGTTCGATGTTACTCCAGTAGAATTTAGAGTCTTCGTAGATTTCATTACCAAGGTAAACAGGGTGGTGAAAGTGATGTCCATCTGTGCCTGCCGCGACACTGGAAAAGAATTCATTGAGTTCGTCTGAGGTGAAGATTAGATTCCTGTCAGCGCTCTTTGCTTTAAGGAGTCCAAGATGTCTGAGTTGTCTCCAAATTGTGGTCGATTCGCTCCCATCCCGGAAGGCCGTCAGGTAATATTCCTCCTTAGCGGAACGTACCAGAGCCTGAGCCTGATTTCTTAAAGTCTTATACCTCTTGTAGTTGGCATCACTCTTGTGCCTTCTCCAGACCCTTCTCGCCCTGTCTCTGCTTCGCATCACACATCTGACATCAGGCGTAAGCCAAGGGGCCGGCAAGTGCTTAGGCTGGATATCACGTAGAGGAGCGTGCCTATCATAGCACTCGATAAGAGCAGCATTTAGTAGCATAACCTTGCTATCAATGTCATTATCCTGATACAGCTCTCCCCAGTCGTATCCTTCCAAGTCATTCAGAAAATTATTAATGTCGAAAGAACGGAGTCTCGCCCACTGATGTTACAACTACTGCGTCGCGCAACTTTTACCCTATAACTAATGCTAATAAGATCGTGGGCAGACAGGAAACACACGTCGCTTTGTTCATATGAGATCAATTTATCGGCATCGTCTATGATGCATAAATCAAGAAACGTGGCAGACGAACGTGTGTGATGCGTCGGGGTGTATGGAACTAAGTACAGGTTTGTGGATTTAATGAAAGACGTGATCTGAGCCGAGTCGAAGGTGGTGGTGCACAGGTCAGCATTGAAATCGCCAAAGATTATAAGGTGGTTATAAGTAACAGAAAGATCTGTAAAAGTGTCCAGGAACTCTCGAAGGTATCCGCAATGAGGAGGTCGATAGACCACTGCTAAGAGGATCCTCGAGATATTACTGACGGAGATTTCAGCGATGAGATATTCCGGTCTACCATCGCATACACCCTCCGATTGCCGTAGTATTTTGGCTTGAAGAGAGTTTGATATGTAAAATGCAACTCCGCCTCCGCACCTGCCCTGCCTGTCACACCTGAAGATTTAATACCCGTAGAGGGACACAAAACTGTCTGAGATGGCGGGCCTCAGCCATGTCTCAGATAGGCATATTACATGATAGCCTAAGTCACCGAAGTAGTCGCGAAACTCATTGAGATGAGCAGTTAGTGATTGGCAGTTGACGTGACATATTCGTAAAAACTCAGGAAGATTCGCTAACCATAATTGATAGTTTTAGTTCTTTCCGCTATTCTTTTCCTGAGGATAAGACAACGTCTGCTATCCAATGCCGAATGGTGCTGCACTTCCTGCGATGTCCATCTCCAGCAGTTTCCGCATACAGGAGTCGTATTCCTGTTGAAGCAACTCCTGGTCTCATACTCACCAGCACAATGGCCGCAAAGCGGAGAAAACCGACAGTGCTCAGCGAAGTGACCGAAGGCCAGACACTTGTAGCACTGAAGCACCCTGACGTGATCCGAGACTCTGCATGCCGAGTAGTTGATGAAGGCAAGTCCATTTCTCATCAAACAAGAACGTATATCAGGAGTCACCTCAATTACGCAGCTTGTGGTGCGGCGGTCCTTCTTCGGAGGGAAAATATAAACTATTTTTACCTCTGTGGCATCTAAGCTTTTCAGGTTCAGCGCTATAAATTCTGACCTAATTTTATCTCGAGTCAAGTTGCACGGTATTCCTCGGATAAGCAGTCTAGGATTGATCTTACTCTCTTCTTCAAGTTTTAGGCCGGCATTATCAAGTTCGATTGAGTCTTTCATTTTATGCAAGTCTACTGAGAGAGCCTCAATGCGGACTCCATTATTTCTTGTGGATGTAATGCTTTTGACTTTTAGATTGAAGTCCGATGGTCTGATGACTTTCTGCAGCGCCTCTCTAGTGTCCCTCGACGTAATGTATTTAGTGGAGGAAACGTCCTTCGGGGTCACGATCAGATTTGTAGTCCTCGGGGCTCCCAAAGGCCGGCTACCAGCAACGCTCACACCAGCCCGCTCGGCGGCGGCAACACGCGCATACGAGCGCATAAGGGAAACCCCGGCGCACGCTGCTCCGCAGGGGTCAGAACCCCCGTCAGAGGCACACGCACGAGGGCAGTCGCGAGCCTCAGCCAAAACGTCTCTGATAACGTTCCCTATCATCTCTGGAGAAAGAGAGTGAGTTTGTTGCTCGAGAAGGATAATATAGGCAGCTGACAGTTCTACGAATGCCTCTCTGCAGACGCGGAGAGCAGCCTCGATTTGAGTTTTTCTCTCCTTAGTCTCCTTACTCGATAAAAGCGACGCAATGGCCTCATCGCTATGCGATTTGATCGATTGTTTTAGAGCGCTCACCCTTGACACATTTATTACAAATTCATGCGCTCTGTCGAATGACGCGGATCGGTTTGAAATTAGAGGAGGAACCCGCCTAACAGATCCGCCGTGCTTATTTATGTTTACGCCATGACTGTCATGCTCCGAGCCCGCCGCGGAGAACGAAGTTGTTTCGCTCTCTGGCATCCCGCTAGAATCCCCGGCGCACGCGCGCCAGCGCGTAAAACCCAAGCACCAGGATGAACGCAGTCAGGTGTCACAGGAAATGCAGCTGTTTGTCAGCTCCAGAGGCAAGTCCAGTATTGAAAAGAAACGACAATGCAAGCCAAGATAGCTCTGTACCCATGCACTGGAAAAGGAAAGCCCCGAGAGGCAACAAACGGCAGAAAATGATCTCAAAGTGCGGAGCGATATACGACACGTCTGTTTATACTCACATACACCCAAAGAGAGGGAAAGAGAGAAAGAGAGAGAGAGAGAGAGAGAGAGAGAGAGAGATGACGGGAACCAGACGGGAGGAGCAGGTCTGCCTTCTTCTCCCTCCCTCTGCCACTCTTTGCCTCCCTCCTCCCTCCCTTCCCTTCCCTTCTTTCCCTCTCTCTCTCTCTCTCTCTGTCTCCGTCTCCGTCTCCGTCTCTCTCCGTCTCCGTCTCCGTCTCTCTCTCCGTCTCCGTCTCTCTCCGTCTCCGTCTCCGTCTCCTCTCTCTCTCTCTCTCTCTCTCTCTCCGTCTCTCTCGTCTCCGTCTCCGTCTCTCTCTCTCTCTCTCGTCTCTCGCTCTCTCTCTCTCTCTCTCTCCTCCCCTCTCTCTCTATCTCTCTCTATCTCCGTCTCTCTCTCTCTCTCTCTCTCTCTCTATCTTCTCTCTCTCTCTCTCTCGTCTCTCTCTCTCTCTCTCAATGGCTCTGATCTCAAGACGCGTCTTAACCCCGAAACACAATGTACAGGCAGGCCAAGCGTTCGGGCTGTTTACTCGACTACACCGCCTATAGACACTTTAGGAATCAGCTCAATGTGGATATCAAGCGAGCAAAGAACGAATTCCACTACAATTCACTTGTCAAAATCACTGACTCGGCTAAACTATGGAGAGAACTTGCACGACTTGGTCTAGTAAAGCAGACACAAGTCTCTCCGCTACGCTTTTTTACGCCAGATCAGCTGAATGCGTACTTCGTGTCAGTCTCTAGGGCTCTGCAGCCATGCTCACGGGCAGAACTTGTCGTTGCTGTTGCCCAGATTCCTCGACCAGCATCGCGACCGCTGTTCAAATTCTCTGCTGTGCTCCCATGTGACATATATAAACTTCTCATGACCGCACCTCTGCATTCCTACGCGTCAGGTTCGGACGGCATTCCGCTGCACGTTCTGCGTATCGCTTGGCCAGTGGCTTCCTCAGTGATCACCGTAATGTTCAACCGATCATTGGAAACTTCCATGTTCCCATCGAAATGGAAGCGAGCACTAATTCGCCCACAGTCGAAAATTAGAAACCCACAGTCTCCGTCTGACACGAGACCGATAGCGAATCTGCCGAAACTGTCGAAAATCCTCGAAAAAATTGTCGCCTCACAGATTACACAATATCTAGATGAATTCCATCTAATAAATCCCAGACAGTCTGCTTACCGTTCGGGTCACAACACCCAGTCTGTTCTCTTAAGGGTCTGTGATGATATCAAGCGCGCGATTGATAATGGCCATATTACTATAATGATACTATTTGACTTCAGCAAAGCATTTGACACCGTTCCACACCTTCAACTTTGTATAAAGCTGGAAGAGTTCGGTTTCTCTGACGAGGCTATAATGTGGATTTTCTCTTACCTGACAGGCCGATCTCAGGCAGTGGTAGACGACGTTGGAAACTTATCTGAGTGGCTATTCACGTCATCTGGAGTACCGCAGGGCTCCGTGCTTGGTCCTCTATTGTTTTCTCTCTATATCAACGACATTTACCGTGTTTTGCTACATACGTATCATATGCTTTTTGCAGACGATGTTCAAGCTTATCTTTCATGCGCACCGGTCGACATAAATCGTGGTCTTGAAATGATTACAAGGGATGCCAGGGCCATATTTGATTATGCTGAGTCAAACGGTCTTAAGCTCAACCCGAGCAAATCCAAGATTATTGTGTTTGGTAGTCGAGCACATATTGGAAACATTAATCTGAATCTCCTACAGCTAGTAGTGATCAATAACACGCCAATACCTTTTGTGAGTGAAGTCAAGAACCTTGGTGTTATCCTTACGTCCGATCTTTCTTGGAAGAAGCATGTCATCCATGTTTCTCAAAAGGTTCATCGAGCACTTTACAGTCTCAAATTTAACAGAAATTCTCTCTCAATAGCGCTGAAGACAAAACTGGTTGTTACCCTCATAATACCTCACATTGATTATTGCTGTCTAGTTTATCACAGTATGACGGATGAATTAAACACTAAATTACAGAGGCTAGTAAATTGCTGTATCAGATTTATATTCAATCTCAGGCGCGATGAGCATATAACACCGTACAGGCGAAGACTGCGATGGCTCCGTGTCGAAAATAGGAGGCTTTACTTCATGAGCTGTCAGATGTATCGTATTCTCCATATGCAATCTCCTTCTTATCTTTGTGAGCTCTTTACTGAACCTGATCCTCTGCTGAGAAGATTCGAAGGTCTGGCTGCTTCCACTCAGGCCTTCCACATTCCTGTCCACAAAACGGTAACATACAGGAACTCTTTCCAAATATCTGCAATTTATCTCTGGAACTCGTTACCTGACAATATAACCTCTGCATCATCTTTGGCATCATTCAAAAGTCTTCTTCGATCTTTTCTGCTGGCATCCAAATCTGACTAAAAGTATCAACTTGCTGTTTCGGCGTGCTTTAAGTATGTTAGTTTGTAGTGCGTTAGTCTATAAGTGCGGTAGTTTTAAGTTGTTTAAGTTGTTTAGATCTACTGATTAATATTGTTGAGAGCAATTGTATCTGCTTCAGTATTGTAACTCTATGTTACTTTTTGCTTTTTGCCCTTTAGCCTTTGCTTGGGCATAATAAATTATATATCTCTCTCTCTTTCTCCTTTTCTCCCCCTCCCTCCCCCACCCTCCTTTTCTCCCTCCCACCCAACAATAACATGCTGAAATGAGACCGGCACTACCACCATATGAAGAACTCCATTGATTTTTGCGATTTCAAGTTGCCCGTTCTCAGCCTCTAATTGCTCGGACAGCAAACGGTTCTAGGAAGTTGTGAGCTACATCGGTAGGACGAAAATACCACAGTTTGGAGCGATTCTGACGTAGGTAAAAAAACGGCCTTATTGACACCCCTCCATTCTAAACAATTTTGCGTAAGTCTGTTTGTCAAAATGTAAGTTAAGTTGAAGTAATTTCTTCTATATTTTTGTTGAAGATAAGGTAGGAACTGTTGAAGAGAGGTATTATTTAATATTACACCTTTTTGAAAAGGTAAATTCTTGTGACCACCAACTCTCATTTTATACATGAAATTAGTCATTGCATTCAATAAGTTATTCTGATAGTCTAAATTAAGCCCATAAGGTTTCTTCTTAGGATCTCTTTCATATGTACTTTTGCTATTGAATAAATCAAATTAATCGTTGACAAGTTGAACAAGTTCAGCAGTTTCTTTCCAAGCTTCTTCTTTGTAAAGAAAACCTTGCTCTCCACACCATCCTATAGCTCGAGCTGTTGTTTGAGAAAAAAGTTTTGCAGCCGTTGACACTTTTTGTCTTGCTGACCAGCAACATTAAGATCAGCTTCAGTTACTTTAAACATAACTTTTAAATCCCTGCAATTTATTGACAGCATTCTTTCTATACATGTTTTGCTGATATGTTTATTGTTTATCAAAAATCCGCTGTCGAAGTAATGATTTCTAATAAGTTTAAGCAAATGAGGTCCATCAGCAAAAACAAATACTTAAGATTATCGTTACTTGGATGTGTAAATTACATTTTTGTTCTTTATCGATTCCGACATTCATATATTTCCAAGTTTTGCTGTTAGATGGGCCTAGATCCGTGGTTACTGCGACTACAGTATAACCCGCATCGTATAATTTTGTAATAACTTCATTAATGATAGACGAATTGAGAGCTTGATCGTAACTGTAATAAATTGGCTGCTTCCACTTACTAAATAAGCCACGAGCAATGCCAATTTGACATGTTTTGTGAGGACCAACTGCTTGCTCAGTTTTTCTGTCAATCTCAACTTTGTGTGATATATATATTTCATCAAAACAGACCAACAATTTTTTCAAAATCTAAAAGGGAATCTGCTTTGCGTTTCATGAGAGTCAAAATTTCTATTAAAACACCTTCGGCCAAATCTAAACGAGATGCCCAATTACGAAGCGTAGATAACCCGGGTAGAGGATAGTTATTTTTTAAAGATATCTATAAGCTTTCGGGCTTACACTTCTCAATGCAATGGTTGAAGCGATGTCTTCTATTCCTCACTTCACTATTTTTTTCTGCGGATTTATAATCTTGTATATTTGTTGTGGTGTAAATACGTTTCGTAATATTTCATAAACTTTCTTTTCAACAGTAACTGTTTTCTCTCTTTGCAGTCGCTTTATGTTTTTTAAGTAATTTATTTGTTTTCTGAATAAATTTATTTTGTTCTCTTTCACTCGCCAATGCCTTCTTTAATTGCAATATTACATTTTCAGATCTACAAAAATAAAAAGTATATAAATTACAGTATATTGTACAGTTAAAAATAAGGTGAATGAAAACAAATGTTAATTATAAGTTATTAAAAAAGTTAAATAATTTAAAGTTTATTCAAAATAAATATAATATAAATATTATATTTTTATAAAATAATAATAATGTATAACATTTACCCAATTTTATTTTTAGAAGTAGTCGCTTGTTGTAGAGATGGTGCTGCACTTTCATTATTTACATTTTTTGTACATGAATCACCGGTGGCTTTATTTGAGATTGTCAACGAGCATTGTATTCCAACCTCATAAACATTTTGCGATGTACAACTTGCACAACTTGTTTGATCAAAAACAGATGTTTGCTGGTCAAAAGAAGTATAAATAAGTAATTAAATATATAATATTCTTAGAAAAAATAAAATAATATTGTGAGATATTAAAAACACATACTTATCATTTTCTATAATATTCGCACTTAATTTTTCATTTATTGTTGGTATCGATGCATCTTCTGTAATCCTTAATGGAATTGCATTTTCTACATTTTACTTAAAGTTATTAATTTATAGTTATTTGTGCTAGTATCATTATTTTCTTTATGGATAGTTGAGTCGACTCCACCAACTTTAATTGAACTAGAATATTCAGCCACTGGCATAAGTCTAAAAATGGGTAAATATTTCAAAATTAATATGTTGATAATTAGCAATAACACAAACACATTTACATAAGCACAAATTGTATACCTTGAGTTTTTATTAATATTAACATGAATTGAAGGATCATTATTTAATTCTCTTAAAATTTGTTGATCATTCAACAGATTCTCTGTCGGAACAGCATCAGGCAAAAGATTTCTTACTGTCGTTGGAGAATAATCTCCATAATGTTCGGCTTTTTTTTTGTAACATGATAGTAGAAAATGAGTGGAACACATATGCGTGCTGTAACATTTTTAACATTAAGAAATGTGTTATCTATTACAATTTTTACGTACAATAAAACTAAATGTATGTATTTACCAGTTTTGAGGTTAACCTTCTTGCCACAGGCATTCATCCATTTTGCCGCAAATTCAGGATTTTTTGGAAAAGAATAAAATTTATTTTTTTTTTTTACATTTTCACTGCAATTTTTACAATTTCTAACACTACATGCTACCATTTCTGAAAAACACACTCTATCACAGATTAACTTGTATTTATTGCTCCTTGTCCAATATGGCAGGCCACTTGTTCCACCGCCATATGTGCGCAGAACGGGTCAAAATTTGATCTGCTTGTCGAGCACACCTCTTACTTATTCCACCATGCCAGGAACGACGATTGTTTCAGATTGTTGGAAGTCCTATAATTGTCTTAACAATGAGGGCTTTCAACATCTGACAGTCAATCACACTTACAACTTCGTCGATCCAGATACTGGTAGGTAACGGCAAAACATGTGGTAAAACGTTAACGATATAAATATATAGTTACAAGTACCTATATGTTAAAATAAATATTTCTTAATTTACAGGCGCCCATACTCAGCATATTGAGCGTGTTTGGAGAGAAGTTCGAGCAAATATTCCAAAGTACGGGACTCGATCGCACTATGTCGAGGGATATATATTCGAATTTCTATTCAAACACGCTCATCCTAGAGCTGAGAGAATAAAAATCTTCTTCGACGTCATCGCCCAGATGTATCCTCCATTGTCTACTGTCGAGGCCGGGCAAACAGAATAAATAACATTTGGAGACGTTTCGACATCAGAACAAGAAACTGTGTTGCAACATCCGCACTTCTCACAATATTAATATTTGATACACCCCGTTGCGAAATCTAACATCGCAATCTAACGCGGAGAATCGGTCGGATCGGTTTGCTGGCTCACGGCGGAATCTAAAACTTAGCAACATTGCTCGGTTTATATACGCCCGCGGTGGCGTGTCGGCGTGGCAAGGGTATACGCGACGGTAATCGCGCGCACCGGGATGGAGCGGCGGAGCGTTCGGGAAGTACGGCGCCTCGACGCCGCGATCGCGTTCGGTGGCTCTCGGCCGTTTTCGGCACCGCTCGGCGCTCCGAGTCGGTTGCCGCGCTAAGTCCGTTTGCGGACTGATACGCGAAATGAACATGATTAAAAAAGGGCACATCGTGCCTTGTCTCGCCCGGCGGGTGTTCGGCCGGGCGGCATCCGGCTGATGCTCGCCGGGAATGATGCGTTTTGGGGCGCATCGTTACAAGTTTAATATTTGTTGCATCAATAACATGTTATATATGTATATATATATATGGGACATTTCATGTCAACCGGAACAGCGCCGTGGCCAAAATTTGAGTGGGTTTAAAAATTTTTTTTAGGGTGCAAAATTTATGTAAACATATAAGCTTTCGAATACCGAGAGCGCATTTGAAAAATTTAAAATGCGGCCTTAGTATGGCGCCTAGAATGCAGAGTCACATAATAAAAAGTTATAACTTAAAATTTGTAATTGAAAAAATATGGTCATATTCTGCGTCAAATTTAAAGTATAAATGCCTTCTTGCAATTTTTCGATATAACGCATCCTTTTCGAGATAAAAATTCATTAATATCGAAGTGCTGATTAAACTTGGAAGACACGTAACTTGTGCACGTGATAGTAAGTTTTGGGGTCACTGAAAACAAATCTGATATGTCGCGTGCGTGCGTGCGTGCGTCTGCGTGCGTGTGCACGTGCATGCATGCGTGCAAGTAATTGGCCACGTATAAGAACCGAGAAAAATACTAAAAGGCGGTCTGTTACGGGAGATACTAATACTGTACAGTAGTCATCGATTCTGTCGCTGTTAAGTACCTAAAAATTAATAATTGCTTACTTTCATTCACTACACAAGCGTGTGAATTCTGAATTTTCGGTATAGGGGGAGCATTGGCAAACCTGTTTGACAGAGACTTCTTAACTTTGTTATATTCTCCCTTACTGTAGTAAAAAAACGATACACTCTGAAATTTGCCTTTTGCCCAATGGAAGAGATCATGTGGTGTTAAAATAGCTTCTGTGCACTTTGCTTGAAGACTTGCACGCGTAGCTTCCCTTTTTAAAATAGCTCCTACACCATCACATACTCCTTTTCCATGCGCAGTTGCATGAAAATGCCATTCTGCCTCAATGTCAAAATCGTCTTCATGATGTGCGAGATTACACATTTGATAACGATTTTTATAGTGTTGTTTTGCACCATCCGTTACATAAATTATTTTATAGGCATTACAGAATTTTTTAATCTCTTGTATTAATTGCTTTTGCATTGTGTACACAGCAGTAGTGTCGTGTGTCGTGCACTCCGAAAGAAACACAAAACTGTGGTGCGCGATTTTGTTACCTTCTTTATAATAAATGACAATTGGGTGAACCGTACATTGATCATTATTATAATGAAAAGCTTGCGCTGCATCCTGTGCCACGTAGGCGTAATTTTCGGAAAAATCAGAGTGCACCAACACTTCTCTTTCTTGTAAATTACTTTTTCGTTCCGAGATATATTTTGATTGAATCTTGGAAACGAAATGATGAGGTTTAAATTTATCTAACTGTTTACATAGTTCTGCGACAAAATCATCTGTAGGAAGACATTCCTTTTTTAATACGCATCTGTCTGTCGATTGCCAGGTACTAAATATTATTGCTACTAATATTGGTACTAATATATGCGCGATACCTCTATCTTCAAGAGTTTCCTTGAGATATGTGGACAAACGTTCAGTTCCTGGGCAGGACGTACACTTGTTCAAGTAACAAACAGGCTGTGGATTTTGACACATTACAAATTGTAAGCAGTCTTAAGGATTATCTATTGGGGTCTCTGAATCTCTGGTAAATTTATCCAAATTTGCAGAATCAATCATTAATTTCATATTCTGATGCGTAACACAAACACATACACTATGCGTCCCACTTGCACCAGCAAGAACGCACCACTTTGGCCGTAATTCAGCAAACTTACTTAAACCAATTGGGTTACTAGCGTGTTGTGCCTTAAATTGTGTATGAAGGGATTTTACGTCACACAATAGTAATCGTTTTTGTTTTTTTTTCTTATATCCATTAATCTTTACAGTGACACAGTCTTTTTTATTTGGCATGATATGACTGTTTTCGTCATTTCGTCATTTTCATAGAATTCGAGAACTTTATTAATAGTATTAGGTGCCATTTTTTCCCTTCTTTTAACTCTGGCATTGCTAAAACACCTTCTTTTTGTTTCAATTCTTTAGCTTTTCTTATCATCCTTATTGATGCACCAAATTCTTCACCTATCTTACGAATGCTCCATGAATCAGGAAGTATTGTAAGAATAGTTATACGAAGCGGATCATTCGCAGGCAATGTAGCAATTTTTGTTTGAGGCCATTTAAAAGTTCTTCTAATTCATCTTCTCTGGACGCACTTTTCTGCTTTTTGGATGGGGATGTCTCGATAGAACTATCACTTGCTATAAAACTGTCATGATCTACTGAATTACGTTTATACGACATTTTTTTACACGATCCACATATTTTGGAATTAGGTGGTAAATACGAAAAATGTTCTCGTATTTTTTTAGAAATCAGTCGCAGATTTTTGCCATAGTGACCGTTCAAAGAACGACCCAAATCTAGACCGGGTGGCAGAGCCCTTCGAAATACGTCTTTCTCGCCGAATACAAGACGCACACCAAGTTAAGTCCCGCCGAACGAACGGTACACGCGGAATCAGTATCTCTCGCCGGATAGACGATGCACGCAAAAGTAGTATGCCTCGCAGAACGCACGAACCCCGCAAAATAAAAGTAATTCTCGCCGAAGGAACAATATACACAAAATAAGGATTTCTCGTAGAACGAACGGTACACGCAAAATAAATGTTTCTCTCTGAGGGAACGATACCCGTAAAACAAAGGTTCCTTGCAAGATAATGCGATACACGCACAATCGGGATTTCTCGCAAAAGAAACGGTACACGCAAAATAAGGATTTCTCGCAAAATAAACAATACGCGCAAAATAAGGAATTCTCGCAAAATCAATGATACACGCGAAATAAGGGTTTCTCGCAAAATAAACGATACCCGCAAAATACGGAGTACTCGCAAAATAAACGATACACGCAGAATAAAGGTTTCTCGCAAACTAAACGATACACGCAAAATAAGGAGTTCTCGCAAAATAAACGATACACGCCGAATAAAGGTCTCTCGCAAACTAAACGATACACGCAAAATAAGGAATTCTCGCAGAACACCCCTCGAAACGTAACGCGAAGCCTCGCCGTACGGTCCACGCCGCGAGCACGTGATACTCACGCCTAATTCAGCCCGGGGCGTGCGGTACTCTCAGCCGGAGTAAATTATACTCTAAATCTCGGAACGTTAATAGCGGTCGATTTCGGGCACCTTCTTCGGGAAGGCTCACTCTAGGTCCGGTATTCCGACGCCTCACACTTCCCGTACCGGGCGCGGTAATTTACGTATCCGGAGGCCGACACGCCCCAGAACGACCGTACGCGCGAAAAGCCCGCACGACGAAGTTTTCAAAATACGCGAAAACTAACTCTACCGGGAACGCCAATATCTTACACACTAATCGATAGGCACGATATTCATAAACGGTAATCTCCAAATACTCGAAACGGTAATCTAACGCGACGGACTGTTGAGGTTCGACCTGCGAGGTTTTACCACGCGACACGCATCACCCTCGTGACGGGCGGCCGGCGCCACCCCGTTCTTACAATCCGATACCAGGTCGGTCGAGTCGGGAAGAAACGGACGCCCCTTCGGTATTCTTACGGGGAGTCAGCGGGCGGGCTATGTCTTACCCGTAGAAACGAAACGAAAAGCGGTAATCCTCTCAATGGATTCACGGCAATGGCGCGTAGGCAAGGAAACTCTCAAACAAGCCTACGCGTCTCTCAAAATTTGCGCGACACGATACCGACACTCCGCCCGCCGTTCCCCGATACCTGATGTCCGGGATGGGTGGCTGGTTACATCTCGTCCTTCCTTCCTTCACTGTATCTCTTAAGGCCGCCGCCCTCGCTTATATTCTCGGTACAACGGGGAGATTCTCCTCGGACGTCCGTCCACGCTCGCGATCGACCTAACAGTCTCGGGATCATTCCCCCGGCTTCGACTCGCGGCCCTCTAGATCAGGGCGCTTCACCGCACCGGCGGATGGCGCCACGCTGTCGAAACGGGCCCTCCGGCCGCTGCTTCCTGAAAACCATAAACTCGGCAGTACGCGCGCAATACAAAGATGGGAATGGGGAATACTGTGACGTGCACACGGTGCAATGTCACAATAATAAGTAATGCTAATGATGTATTGATTACGGGAATTTCAGTAGAAACTGCAATATTAAAAGATTAATCTGAGTACCTATGCAATATCCGCAGGTGAACCCTGAGTATTATTATACGGTAAGCTCACAACACCAATGTATACAGCTATTGAAAAAGAGTAGTTCTGAAAAGAACTGTTTGAAAGGATTAACCCTGAAAAGGACTGTTGAAAGGATTTAGTTCTGAAATGAACTGATTGTATGTATTATAGCTCTGAAAAGAACTTTCCTCTACTTAAATTCTGGAAACGCTACTTCATTTGCGGGAAATATAGTGCTATATAATAAGTAGGGCCCGGATGTTCGGGCACGAGCCAAGAACCGCTGCGCGCTTGTCAAACATCGAGTCCGATCCTATCCTCTCCACAGTCACTTGATGGTGGGGCGAGACTCGATGGTGGGGCGAGCCTCATGAGACGATTTATATCGCCGAACGCTCCGAGGTTTCTGCTACATAGCCGTGGTCTCGGACTAGAGTCAAGCTCAACAGGGTCTTTTTCCCCGTTAATTTTTCCAAGCCCGTTCCCTTGACAGTGGTTTCGCTAGATGGTAGATAGGGACAGAATAAGTCGTTTGTTTAACGTGCGGCACCTGCTCGTAGAGAGCCTCATCCACACGGCCCCCATGGGCGCGGGATTGGGATACGCCCAATCAGCGCGTACCGACCGAGGTCGATACTACCAGTGCGCCGCAGGATTGCAGGATCCCGCGGCAACCCACTGGTCGGGGCGAGCGACTATCCACGCTCTACCAGCTAAGCAGGCTGGCACCCGAGCTGTTAGGACGCAAGCTCACCCGTCGGACACCCAAGTTCGTGAACTCGGGTATCCTAGACAGCATTTGTCTTAACCACTGCCACCACGATGGTCCTACCCGCGACCGGCGGGAGCAAGCTCCCTGGGCGACCGGTCCCCGTGGTACCAGTCTAGATCACTGGTCGGATCTTCGCAGCCAAAGCCACTCCCAGTTGGGTCTCCTGCAGACCCGGCCCTGGTAAGCCGCATTCACACGTCTCACGCATTCCCACTCATTCTTCGCTGAAATACACATGCCGCAAACCTGCTCAGACTCTCGTATCTTCCTTTCGCTCCAGTACTTCGCTCACATCCACTCTACCATCCTCACTCACCCTGACTCCCCATTCGTCCAAGCTCCTGATGTCTTCATACATTTCACACTCAATCATCACATGCTTCCAATCCTCGCACTCAGCACCACACGCACAACTTTCAGTCTCAGACAATCCCCTTTTATGCAAGAACTCATTCAAACTGCCGTGACCCGTCAAGATATAGCCGAGCCATAGGCTCGGCTCAAATCCCAGACAAACTTCGGCAAACCTTGGGACCGTACACTAAAGTGCCCGTTCCCCAGGCGAGTCGGGATTCTTCCGCCGAGACAGTAGTCATGTCCCAGGAACCCGTACGAGCCGAGAAGGAGTGCAGGGAGCAAAGGGTGCAGCAGGGGCAACCCGAACGAGCCGGACAACAGCCGGACCAGGCTCAGCCGAGTCTGACTAGTGCATTGGTGGACCAATCGGTGCCACTTGATTTCGACCAAATAGCAGACGAGGAGGTAGCGAGGCTACTAACCGGGGGCATAACGCCCATTCGAGAGACGGCATCGCCCGGGTCACAAATATTCTCCACCGAGGTGCAGAGGGAGCAACCGGGGAGTCAACCCGTGGACGAGAGCCAGGAGATGGACACCGGGGACGTGCAGTGCTCGCAGAGCTTTACCGAACTGTAGAGACACGCGCGTGTGAGAGTCCCGATTACTATTACTTTTGATATTGTGTGTTTTGTAATTTTTAACATTTTTATTTGAGTTTATCCAAGCGTAGAACGCGAACATTGTTTGATCGAGTTGATCAATATATTTTATATTATTGCTTTATTTATTAGAATTTTTAGCACGCGAAGTGCAGCACTTTTAATTTCAGGGATTACTTTAAGTATCCATACGTGGATAGCGGCGGGGCAAAGTGCCACTGCGATACACTTTTACATTTTAAGCACACACACAGCGATTACATTCGACAAACACAGAACATTCAACAATAAAGACGATTTACATTACAAACCCACCTTAAACTTACCCGATTACAAGTATAACCGATCCAAGATGGATTCGGACAAATTTCGTATAATAGTATTAGCTTTTATATTCATTGTTTTTGCTATTTTATTAATTTGCATATTATTACTGGTTTATTCACAAAGATCAATTTCAGAACCTTATTACACGCCATAGAGTAGATAAAGAACATTCACAATGCAGTTTACAACGTACGCGATAGTTTCCATAATAATATTCTTACCAATGATACTCAATTTCCCTGATCCGAACTTAGTATGCACGCTATTTATCCTTTTTACACTTTACATCGTGATTTTGAACAATCCGGAGGATCCCGAAGGGAATTGATGTACCCACACTCGAGACGTTACACTTTCTTACACTTTTTGAACTTACACACCAGACAAACTTACATACGATACAGACGGACGAAAAGGGTGCTACACCTTTTACACTTTTCTACACTTTCCGTATAAACGACTTAGTCATAGGTCTGCGGAACGAGCAAGCGTGAGCTCTACACTTTTTATTACACTTTACTACATTTTAGGGTAAAACCCTTATATTTTATCATAACTTTATCAATTACAGCGAACCAGAGAGAGAACGGCCAAAATGGAGCTATTCCAGGCCAAAACTTATTACCTTTTACACTCAATGTTATTTTCATATATCCTAACTTACACTTTTCTACACTTTAGTGTTTTCTCTACACTTTTGTAAGGCTTCGAGCCGAATTAATTTCATTTGCATGATTTCATTATTATTTGATATTCTCCGTCGATTTTAAGTTTGATTATTTTTATTCTTATGTACGCGCGATAGAATTAAGTCGACGCGATATTTACTTTATATACTTACCGTATTTACACCAAAAGGTGCAAGCTTGAGCATCGCCGATGCATTTCATTTTATTTATTTGGGACGATTTCTTCGATGAACCCGGGTACCGGTAAAAAAAAAGATATAATTAATGACGGACGTAATGACCGTTCGTACTTACCTGGCTTCCATAGGATTCGTCCGTGTGACTTCTTACGAGTCACTCGATACCGTTCGAGTGACTCTTGATTCGCTCGTGCGAATCGTCGCGGTGCAGCGACGCGAATCGGATCACGTTACGGCGATAGCCATTCGCGACGTTGCACTTTAGGAGGAGAGTTCCTCCCGAGGGTGTAGAGTTCGAGTGCGTGAAAAACCGACTCTGCGCGCCGGTTACACTCAGAGTGTCGAAGGAGTCGTACCGCGTTACACCCGTAGGTACGACTAACCAATAGGAGGGCTTCGCGCCTAAACAGGCACACCGGCGCATGCGTGGGGAGACTCGACCCATTCCTCCAGGACAGTTCGTCGTGAAACTTCGAAGCGGTAACACGTGAAGGTAATCGCGAAACAATTCGAAGCCGACGTGGCTTATCCCGTTGACCGCTTGCGTTAACAGCGTGATTAATAACGATTCGATACGCGATACGGGATAACGATCCATTCGTGTAAGTCGACGTTTAGATTGATACACCCGTTCAGGGAGATGATTGTAGAAGTGACGAAATAATAAATTGTTATTTGTTTATAATAAAACGAGAGTGATTATATCTCGACCCCGGTAATAATTCCTATCCGAGTATCCGTATATTACGCGACGCAAAAACAGGGCGTGGCTGACGGCCTTGAACACGTCCGCGGCGTAGAAGACGGCGGCCATTGAGCTGGAAGGAAGCGAGGGGCATAGCAACAACCCAAGGTTTCTGTATTTGAGCCTTAAAATACAGTGGCGACCGTATAATTCAGCCCAAGTAGTAAGTGGTTGTATTTTGATTTTCATAACATCAATCGTTGTTCCGGTTACAACCTCACATCCCGTATGAAGCCATGTGTCACTCGTCCCTTCGCACTGTTATCCCATTCATTCTGCCATCTTTCATACAACCTAGCATTCAACAGCTCCAAGCTCTCATCCACATCTCTCGTTCTTATATCCTCTTCACTCATAATACCTTTTTCACCCAATCTCCAGCCATTCTTAATTCTTACAGTCATACCTCTTTTCACGCACTCCAGGTCCCACGGAAGACCACCCATCAATACCTGCATGGCCTCCGTGGAGACCGTTCTACAGACATTCAAACAGGCGCTCATCGCCACTCTTTGGCATCTGTTGATTGCCACTCGCGTATATCCGTACCCCATGGCTTCATACCACACGCTCGCACCATACATAACACACGCAGCAAACAAACCTTTATAAATCACACGCCTCTCTTTCGCAATCCCCATTCGCTTCTCATCACTCGTTTCAACTTTCCCACTACGCTCACACACTTCTGTCTCATACGCTCCAGGTGCGGCTTAAAGCTCATTCGCTCGCTCACCCACACACCCAGATATCACACACTTCACATACCTCACATGCTTCCCATTCACACTAACGCTCGGGTGTCTCGTTTCCGACATATTCCCTTTCAGGAGCATCATGACCGTCTTGCTCTCTGAAACTTTCACACCGACACTCGCACCCCATTCGCTCACTATCCTCATCCACTCGTTCCCCATTCTCTCCAGATCCGCCCGGCTCTGTCCTTCGACAGGCACGAACAGATCATCGGCATACGCCGTCGCCATACATCCACGTCTGCGGAGTTCCCACAGGAGCTTATCCATCTGTAGGTCCCAAATGGATGGGCCACCGATGGACCCCTGCGGTGCGCCCCGCAGCACCCTCTTCCACACTTCCTCATTTATTCCTATCATACATGCCCATCTCTC
Source organism: Temnothorax longispinosus (assembly GCF_030848805.1). Taxonomy (NCBI): domain Eukaryota; kingdom Metazoa; phylum Arthropoda; class Insecta; order Hymenoptera; family Formicidae; genus Temnothorax; species Temnothorax longispinosus. The sequence goes on along the minus strand of NW_027270047.1, from coordinate 414,902 downwards.
ATCAAAATAACTCTCCCACAACCCAATCTCGTCACATCCTTCCTCACGCAGTTTTTCAATCACACATGGCCATTCCAGATTGTCGAAGGCACCTTGGAAGTCCACAAAAATTCCCAACACATACTTGTGCCCGGACCCACTTACGCACTCACGCACGCTATTCCACGCACTCTCGGTCGAACGTCCCTTCACAAACCCGTGCTGTGCCTCACACATTCTATCACTCATCAATCGCTCCAGCCTATTTACCATCAATCGCTCCAACACTTTCTCAAGCACAGACAACAGGCTGATCGGTCTGTACGACCCGGGGTCCGACCGCACTTTCTCTGGGGACTTTAGCAGTACAACCACTTTCGCTTTCTTCCACACCTTTGAAAAGCGATTGGTACTTAGACACACATCATACACTCTCTTCAACCATCCTGGAATGCGCGCTAAACGGCACGCAACATTTCCACCGTTACTCCATCCAACCCGGGTGCCTTACCCACTTTCATCGCCCTCACAGCCACATCCACTTCATTCCACTCGAACGTTCTTTCAATCATTTCTCTCTCTGCCAGTCGTACATCATCCATTCCCGTGTCCGGGAAGAAGCGATCTAGCAACACATTCGCACTCTCTTCCCACGTACTCGTTGTCCTGTCACCCACCTTCATAGCACTCAGTCTGTCTCGTCCGTACTTACCCATACACACTTTGTACACATCACCCCATGGATCCCGATTTCCCTTGTCACTCACGAACTGTCTCCAGTTCTCCTCTTTCACTCTCCATATCGTTCTCTTGTACTCTCTGAGAGTACGTTTGTACACATTCAAACATCCTTCCACTCGATTTCGATCTCTCCCTCTCATTCGCTGGTAGGCATGCCTACACTTCCTCACATCCTTCTTCATGCGCTCAAGCTCATCCGTCCACCACACAAGCTTCCTCGCAACCCCACACACTCGCCTTTTCATTCTATTGTCATTCGCCCTCAAGATCCATGACGTGACGCGCTCCGCCAAGCTCTCCGCGTCCCAGTCATCCATCACATTCACAGCATCCTCCGACGCATACTCCACTAGATCGCTCATATAACCCTCCCAGTCCACGTCTTTACACACCCATCTACGCATACCTTCCATCCGCTCAGCATTCTCACCATAGGTCATACGTATCAGCAACACATTATGGTCGCTACCCCAATCGCTCTTGACTCCCCATTCAAACTGGCACCCCCCAAGCGCATCGCTTACGAGAGTCACATCAATGTCGCTTTCCCCATTGGGTCCGCTAAACGTGTAACTCTCGCTCGGCTCATTCAACACAATCATACCGTTCGTAACAATCCACTCCTCAAGCACTCTGCCACGCATTTCACTTTCTCTACTGCCGCCCCTACCCTTACTGTACCATAAAGGAGAGACGGCATTCGCATCCATACCCACCAGCACGCGCTTTCCTCTGGTTGCCATTCGCACCCTGTCCATGTACGCCAGGTACGGCTCGATGTCCTCACCGAACCGGCAATACACGGACACCACATACATTTCGCCGAAGTCTCCCTTCAGCCATACACACACGCCATACTCATTCGAGCACTCCCTTACACACAACACATCGAGACTGGGATCATTCACCACCACTGCTGGTTTGACATACTCGCTCTCACTCACAATCACATCCATCCGTAGCGGGAGTCCAACTACTCTTCCATCCTTCACACACGGTTCCTGCAGCAGTGCCACACTCACTCGACGTTCACACAACATTTCACCTAGGTCACACATAACCGCATACGCTCTTTGACAGTTATACTGCATTACATTCATACTCGAGACACCCTGCGAGTCCTGCTTAGCCATTGTCGACAGTGCCAGCGTGCCTCTCCCTTGCTATCGCGTATGAGTGACACCTCCTATCGTCCACCGCGTGGTTAGCCGGTCTCCCCCGCTTCTTACAAACAGCACAACCTTCGGCCCAGCTGTATTTGGGCACTTATCCCGCCGATGCCCCTCCTGACCACAGTGGGAGCATACCTCCTCCGTTGCCCTACAGTGCCTCGCAACGTGGCCTAAGTCGAGGCACCTAAAGCACCTGGTTGGTGCTGTAAATTCGGCGACCCTACAACTTTGCCAACCTACATATACTCTAGATGCTTTCACAAACCTCCCTCGCATATCGGGTGTCACCTCCAATACCCAGTTACACGTTTCCTCGTTCCCTTTACCCAGCCTGAATCTAAATACGCATTTTTCGTCGAAGACCTTAGCTTCTACTCCATGCATGAGTTCTGGGTTTTGTCTTGCTATGGCACGTCTGACACCATCGACTTCCATATCACTAGGCACATCGTACAAGATTATACGAGGCCTCCTAGCAGCCGGACGGGCCACCGTAAGAACCTTTTCCCTGATTGCCTGATTGGCAACTATTTTGTCCGCATCCGCCTTCGAGTGCGCCTGTATCATCACCCTACCATCTCCGGCTTTTCTTACGTTTCTAACCCTTATGTTTGACGCTACTGGATCTATTGCTTTCAGTAGCGTCTTTTTAATCTCCTCTACCGAACCTTATCCGCACCGCACGCCACAACAACCGAGCAGTCTCTATCACGTGGTCCGTTTCCCATCTTGGTTGCCGGTGCCGTAACCACTCCCGGACCGGTTTTATGACCAGGTAACATCTCCCGCCTACCAACCGCCTTCGCAAAAGTTACAGGTGGCGGTAGTGCCACCGGTGGTGGGCGATTCGCCTCCACCCTTTCCGCCAGACGGCCCCTTAGGAAAGAATTGTCGCAACCTAGCTGCATAACTAATTTGCTAGCCCCGCTAAACAATGCCGCTATCTTTTGTCCCGCCGACTTCGTAAACTTAGCATTCGGGTCAGAGAGAATTTTGTCTAACTTCAATCTGACACCGTGTATCGTGTTAGCAGTCAACTCCTCTCGAGTCGCTGCATTGCCACCCACAAAAACGTCATCCTCCTCAGACTCGCTGACCGTACCGGCCTCGTTTTCGTCGCCCAGCGAGAGCAGGGCCGAGTTCGCCCGCTGCTTATCGGCCTCTCGGGCCATAGCCCCTCCCACTGCTCCATTCGACTCACTCTGCGCGTTCCTTATGGGAGTCTGGGAGCCAGGTGGGGTCCTAACCAGCAACCCACTACGTGGGAACGTACGATCGTGTGGGTTACCCACCGTCTCGCTCTCTTCGTTTGTCGGTACCGTCTTCGTCTCGTCCAGCGCCTGTTTTGTCGCCCACTTTTTCAACACTTCTCCGAGCCCTTCTGGTTGATCTTAGTCAGTGCCACTGTCACTGCTTTCGTGATCGACTTCTGCCCATCATTTGCATTTGTTGTCACCGTTTTCGTCGCAGTCTTTTGCCCGTCTCTCGTTTGTATCCGAGTTAGCCGTTTCCGTTTCCGTCACCTTTTTGTCAACCTGTTTTTGACCGTCCGGGTTAAGGGGGTTTTTAACTGTCTTCATAATGCATTGATTTAATAGTTACGACGGTTCGGCCATCATGGCAGCCCATACGCGTATGGGCATCTATCCCCGCCGTTTCAAAGCCCTAGTTAAACTGCATGAAAGCTGAGAAGCAGCTTGTTGGGTGATCAACCCTATTCATGCAGACGTGACTCTATAAAAAGGTTATGTAATTTGATGCTAAAGGTTTAGCGTCACCCCTACTGATTGAGCACGTATGCTCCGAGACACCGCCCACTCAAAATTTGGGCTAGACGTTGCCAGTGTATCTTCCCACTAGCAGGATATGAGGAAATAGTGATCAGCTAATCCTCCACACATGCGCCCGTGGGGGCCGACTTCAACTTCCGAATAGGCTCCACCCGGACACGGACAGCGGTTCTCCCACATTAAACATGCGGTTTCACATGGATTTTACTGGCGCTAGGCCAGAACTTACCATTTATTACGCCGCAGAGGTCAGGTACTAACATGACCGCATCCTACGGTCGTGGGGCTACTACTCCCCACTTGGTTAGTCTTCGAGAAATAGCCATCAACACCCGACCGCATCTCTGGCACCCGACGGCTACAACTACGGACACGCAAACAAACATAGACACGCACACACTCACACACCCCCCAGAACCCCCGCACCCCCTCCGGAAGAAGCCGGTAGCAGCCCGAGGGCCCGCGGGCCGGGGGAAGCCCGCGTATCGCCTTAACTCCGTTAGCCTACGACGGCCAAGGCCAAGACTAAGGCCAAGCCCGAGCCAAATCGCAGTTTACGGTGGGAACTACGATGGAGGTGGAGTTCGGCTTGACTGTGATAGGCTAAGTGCTGCGGCACAACATGTATTGCGCTTCAACAGTCCTGTAGATCATGACTTTGTACGACCCGAAAAAGATCGCCGGCCTCAAAAGATCAGCGCCGCGTGTTGCTTTAGATGGTGTTCAGCAACCAAACTTAAAGTTTCCCGCGGCGTGTTGCCTCCGGCGACGAGTAGCTCAGCCGCGTGTTGCTTTGCGGGCACTCACGCGGCGTGTTGCTTCCGCCGACGGCGTGTTGCTTAGCGGCGTGTTGCTTTGCGGGCACTCACGCGGCGTGTTGCTTCCGCCGACGGCAGAGACGCCGCCGACGGCAACACCCACGAGAAAACCAAGCTCGCTCACGGCGCGTCACTCCGAGTCCGACGACTCACGATGTCAAGTTCTTCGCGGCGTGTTGCTTTCCAAACGCAACCAAACTTCGAGTCCGACGACTCATACTACTAAGTTTTTCCGCGGCGTGTTGCTTTCAAAAAATCTATCGGAGGTTGTCACCCACCGTTTTATTAACACCTAAAAGTGTTATGACGCCCTACTCTCCCGCCGTGCGTGGCACAACACAGCAAGAGAGCAGAGCGCCCTTGGACCGCCTCTCACTCGCAACACTGTCGGGACGGGCCAGCTAGCTCTCCGGGTGTGCCACGTCTCAAAAAGAGACACCCAGAGGCTCCACTGAGCCCTTTTACCTCATTTCGGGATCACCAGATATCCCTTACAAAAAGTATTACTGAGTAAATACTTAAAATTTCAGTGATTTAATACTGTCAATATTTATTTGGGAAATACTGGGAAAATACTGGTAGTGATAAATATTATAGGTAGTGATAAATACTATAAGTGAGTAATTTAATACAGGCAGTAATACAATACTGAGCTGCCAGTATTTAATATTACCAGTAATTCACTACTGCAAGTATTTTTAATACATGCAGTAGCAGGGCTAGGCAGTAATAAAATACTGGGCTCGATTCTTATACCATTGCATTGCTAGAACATGAAAACATTTAATTAGAAATTTATATATATATATATATAAAGAATTTTATTATGTTAATGAAAATATTAAAAAACCTGTATACATTATATTTATTTTGTTATATATATATTTGATTTCTGTTGCTTAGCAGCTATATAATGTACGTTGAGCATGAGAGTAGTAGTAAAATCTCAATGCTCATGTGCTTCTTCAACTTGTTTTTGCTGTTGTTCGCACCCTTTCACTTTTTTGTATCGATAAGCCGTCGACTCATTGTTGAGCTTGGTTTTAATGGCTGCCTTTATTTCTGTACAAAACTTCTCCTCAGTGGTTGGTGTTACTCCAAACTGATGTAGCACATAATCTGCCGAAACAAGAGCAAAAAGTATTTATTATGCTTCTATCATCATAACGCATTATATAATCATGTACCTACACATAAGAACTATATTGAGAGTTATAGCTATTGTGTGTATATCCAACGAAACAGCTATTAGGAAAATTATTGTACCTGTTATAGCCTCTCTTGCAGCTGGATCCAACATTTTTTTTTGCATGGGGTTTCTGGTTAGTTTTAGCCAAGAAATTACATGTTTTCCCTGTTATGCTTGAGTGTGCCATCTCTTCCTGGCTAAACACTATTCCCATTAAGGCAGCGGTGTAGGAGGATACACCCTTCTGCTTGTTGAGGCGGCTCACCAGCTTCTTCTGAACCTCCCGCCCTCCAAAACTGATAGTCTGTTAGGAAAATTGAAAGTTAATTTATCCATTGCTGTAACGCATACACAAAATAAATTAATTATTAACATATTATGCATGAAAAATAAATGAATACCTCCGGATTATCTTCAGGCGGTCTCTGAACGTCTGTAACAATTTGCACAGCATCCACCTCCAATAAATTAATAGAAGTAGTAACTTCTCCACTAGCCGGTAACTCCTCCACTAATTGTAAGTGTCAGAATTTTTCAATGCAACATCATCTGCTGCTGTAACTGGGGCCTAACAATTTAAACAATTAGGCTTATATATGTGCTCAACGCACAGCATATATTAAAAATAAACCAGCAATAAGTTATTTCAAAGTAATCAATTAATGTTATTTCTGCAATTGAAAAAATTTTCACATACTTGTACTTAACTGCTGGCATGAGAAGCAGGCAGAGCAGGAACACAAGTTTTTTCCGCCACAGTGGCAGTAACACTTGTCGTAGGAGCTTGGCGGAAGATATCCTAAAAATTGACACAAAAAAATATTAGGTTTATTGTGCTCACACATTAAAACTAAATTATGTAAGTTATTTCGAAGTAATCATATATTAAGTTAAAAAAAATCTTACAAATAAGGAAGGCTCATATAATAATCATATAATTATCAAATTTAATATACTTAATAGCTATTGGGAACGGGCACACGGCCAATATGGCGGCCATAAGCCGGCTCACATACACGTGGAACATACGTGTGCTCACAAGCACACATATATTGTTTCGCGTGTATAAGCTGGTTTATGCGCCCGCCATATTGGCCGTGTGCCTGTTTTCAATACTGAGTCATCATGGTTGTTGGTGCAAAATAATTTATTTGTCATACAGAAATTTAGGAATTTATTTATTATATATAGTCTACATTGAGACATTAAAATGTACAGCGTTCTTAAATTCGAGATACTTTGAGTGTACAAAAATCAAGTATATATAGATCTCACAATAGAGAATCAAATTATACGAATTAAATAAGAAATTTTGGAGGATATTATAAAAAAAGAATACCGAGAGAAAAAATATCAAGGTTAGTGGCTAACTTTAATTTTTATCTACTGTCATTAACTTTTATTTACTACTGCTATTGAAAAAAATTATCACATATGTACCTTATTGCTGGTATCGTGGATGCTGCTTTTTGTATGGCTCGTCATGGTGCTGTGGCTAGTGCTAATCCTGCTTTTACTATTGGCTAAGGAGGCCAGTTCTTTCTTGAGCTTGTCAACATCCTTGAGCATTGGTTCTAAAGCTGCAATTAGATAAAAGCTTTTAATTAAAAACACATCAAAGCATTGGATGTGGATCACTATCCGCAATCTGTAACTAAATCCTGTTACCCTCATTTACGCAGCGCAATGCCCTTAATCTCGTATTATCCAGGTGTAGCCTTTTTATATCCAATTCTAGGACGTTAATCTTGTCCACAAGTCTGTCTTTGGACCATTTATATTTAGACTGGTTATCATTATCATCATCCTCATCGTCATCATCATCAACCCAAATCTGTATAAAGATTCCGACACCAGAAATAATTTAAACATATCGTAATATATATTGTACGTATAAACTGGCTTTAAATAAAGCACAATATTCCTACTTTTTGAATGACCCTACTTTTCTTATCCTTCTTATCAACGTCATTTAAACGGGACAAGATATGAGGCTGGTGTTAGTTTTCTTAAGAGCAGGTTGCCTCTGTTTCTTATGTTGATGGCTAGTAGTGTCATTTACTGTCTTCTTCTTCTTCTTTTTTGTGATGTTGTCATCACTGACCTGCTGGTATATATATGTGCATATATTGTATTACCTATAGACTTATATAATAGACCGGTCCTGCCATAAGAGGCAACATGGCAACATTATTACGGTGGAGACATAGCCTTACTGGTAGACTTCTCTCTTTCGATCCTACCTATAGACTTCTATCCTCACCAAGCGATCAAAAGAAAGAGAGATGTCTACCAGTGAGGCTATGTCTGCACCGTTATGCTGCCAAGCTGCTTCTTACGGCATCAAAGGCCGGTCTATCTATATAAGTTAATGTATATATTACATCCAACGAATAAAGTCTTGTCACATAATTGCAATAACATGCAGTTATCGGAATTGAAATATACTTACATTCTTGGCGAGATCTGTAAGGTCTGATGATAATTCATCAATCTCCAATGATGAATCACTTGTGTCTTGGTCATCAACAGGATTTTTATGGCAAAGGACACGTCTCTGTTCCTTTGACGGGTTTGCCACTCCATATTTTTGGATGTTATTTGCCTGTTGGCACATGACTGTCCACTCTGAAAGGAAATATGCAAAGTAGATATTTTCTCACTTAAAACACACATACACAAAGTAGGTAAAATTATGACAAAAATTAAGTAAAGTTAGCCTAATCCTATTGAACCCTATAATAAGCATTAATTAACTCTTTCTCAAGTATTTAATAGCTACAAAAAACATTTGTTCGTATTTTTGTGCATATTAAAAAACAAATTAATCATAATATCTATAAGAAATTTTGACATTTTAAAACTTTTAAGAATTTTTTTATTTGTTACTATTTAGCATTAAATTTTATTTTTATTGCAATCATGTAATAATTTGCGTTGTAAAGTTATTATACATGAGACAAACTTTTTTCTGACCATATTTAATTAATAAATTTATTTGAAATATTTTAACAAAATTATAACTTTAAAACAATAAATGCATTTAAAATAACTTATTATTGATTTGTAATTAATTGCGAAAAATAAAAGATGATAACAGTCTAATATTTTATTGCGAGATTTGTAAGTACATATTAAAATATACGCGTGTTAGAGTCATGTAATTAACTGCAGTGGGAATAAAAGTTAATATAATTTTTAATAATGGAAAATATATAAGCTTATAAATGGACAATACATACCACCGACAGCTCTGACTTTTACAACCAGATCTTTCCACCGGTCGTGATTTTGCAAGACCCGCGTCATGGTCTTCGCACACCGAATTTCTATCTTCACAGGCCACCGTATAATCACCTCAGTGTCCACAATATTAGCAAAATCCATATTTTCTTTGTCTTTAAGCCAAGCTTGAAAGCCAACCTGCACCGGCGTCTTCCTTTCGTTAATAAACTGTACTAGTACACACTCACGGTCATTCAACTTTATTCCCGACATGGTTAGGAAATTGTCGAGAATAATTGTCGGGAAAATTGTCGTTCAGGTGATCGCAGATAAAATAGATAAGGCAGATAGAATGCACAAAAGACGGAGGATGCTATAGCCGGCTTGAGCTGAGGCAGTGATGCGATATTACAACTTCGCGGCCAAACAGTGTTGCTTCTAAGTTGCAATGAGGGCGCGGCTCATGGCTTTCTTCCCGCTCTTTTACGCACCAAAGGCGCGCGCGCGCGCACCGCTGTCTATTCGCCTCGAACGGTGCCCCTGGGTGCACACATGATGCGCATAATGCCCGTTTCACACTAGCGATTGGCGATTGCGTTTACGTTTGCGTCTACGTCTTTTAACCAATCAAAACGGAAATCGCGAATCGCAATCTCCAGCAACTACTTATTTCTGAGCTACTTTGGTCAAGAGACGTAAACGCAAACGTAGACGCAATCGCCAATCGCTAGTGTGATACGGGCATAAGTCGCAGTTTGCAATAGGCGATTTCAGCCCTAAGCCATAAGAAATTGACCAATCACAGTCGAATAAATGAAAGAATGAAAAGAATAATCGACTATGATTGGTCAATTTTATGTACTAAGGTGGAAACACCTCGATCAGTACAAGGTGTAAACACCTCAGTACATAACCTTATTCGGTGATTGTTGACGACGGCAAGGGTATAAGACACCTCAACCGTCCTCCTCGAGGACAAACTGAAAAAACTCCCTTGTTGACGGCAATTAAAATTAAAATTACAGCGTTATCTAAAATTTTTGGATATTTCTATATTGAAAAATAACAAAGAGAACGCGTATTTGAGAATGCGAAAGGGTCCTTACAGGCAGTATCTGCGGGATGTTAATATTCCCATCCCGTCCAGCACATTTTATCGATGGCAGCAAGAAGAAAATAATCAAGATGAAATGGCGTTCGAAAATGAGGTTAGTTCACCAATCTTTTTCTAAGTTTTACCCGTATTAATGTGACAAGAGTGGTATTAAATACTCTATATGTAGGACGGCACTTTAAAGTGATACCGCGTTCTTTATCTTTTTAGACAAGCGCACGTATAGTTTGTGAATTTAATTTACCTGTATCTTAAATTACTTTTGTCTCTGCAGGTTGCACCAATAGCAGGGGCAATACCGAGCGAACAACCAAGAGAGACAAGCAGCAGCAATAGTAGCGATGAATCGATGGATTGGGGCAATGATGCAGATGACGCATGCTACGATAGCAGGCAAGAAAGTGATGGCATCATTGAAAATGAAACACAATCATCGGACCATTATTGTTGGTCTTATGATGGTAATGACAGTAGTGCGCTGATGAAAACAGCAGTAGCAGGTGTTTGACAATGAATGAAGAGCAGCAGGCAAACCTTGCCTGCGGAATTGAAGACAACTGTAATAATGACAACAGTAGTAGCAACGACAGTCTCTCTTATCGGAGTGATAATGACCAAAGTAGTGACATAGAGATTGATTCCATTCATGATGTGTTTCAAGAGATACCTCATTGGGAGGAGGATGATGTAGAACCTCCTCAAGAGAGAGTTTCGTTGTATGAAGGGTGTGACATTACTATAGAAGAAAGTGAATTTTTGATTATGACTTATGCTATACGTTTTGGGCTGTCTGATGTAGCTTTGAAGCATCTCCTTCAACTGATTGACTACCACCTTCCTGGACAACAACATAGGTCACTGTATATGTTCCTAAAAAATTTCCCATCACTACCTGAAATTGTAACACATTACTTTTGCCCGAATTGTCAGACAAATATAACTTTCCCAGAAAATAATCGTAAAATTTGTGAATGTGGTGTTCAATGCGATAAAAACTACTTGAAAATAAAAGGATCTTATTTCTTGCATATTCCTTTTGTAACGGCCTGCCTTTTGGCTGTTTATATCGAACGCGGACTAGCTCGTCGGACCAGGAGTTCGATGGTAGGCCCAGAGACAGAAGACAGTTTTGATACGGAACGTGGTTTATTACGGTGGTTCAATTACAACAGCTTGTCGCGATATTTACAACGGAGATGCATGCGGACCATGCGGCTTGGCGCGGGCGGTTTATAATCTAGACGACGGTCGTGATAAGTACAAAGTACGGGAACGCATTCGGTGTAAGCGGCGGACGCGGGCGGATTATATTCTATAAGACGGTCGCGGTAATTACAAATGTACGGAGACGTATCCGGTGTAAGCGGCGGACGCGGGCGGATTATATCCTATAAGATTACAAATTACGGGAACGCATCCGGTGTATGCGGTCGACGCGAATCAGGTGGTCCGTACCGGCGCGATGCGGTACGCGTGCGAACGGGCCTTTAAGCCGGCCAATGGCTGGTCGGCCCGCGGCGCGGGATTCGCGGCGCGGGCGCGTGTATTTTATTCGGCGCGGTTTCTGTCTCGCGATATGATCTGGTGTTAGTTACGCGGCGTGTTGGGAAAGAAAACGAACGGCCAGGGGCTAGGCTGGTCGATAGGTTGACGAGGAGGTCCGACTGTTCCGGCGGCAAGAACCCTTGTCGAGAGGCCGAGCACGCTCGACCCCTGGTTACCGTGGCAGACGGGGTGTTCTGGGTAGGAAGGCGGTCAGCGCTCGAGAACTCTCGAGCGAGGCACAGAACGCTGTACCCCGTTTCGTAAGCTGGCCTAGGAAGCGGAAAGGTACTCGTCTCCGAGGGTAGCGGAGCACAGGCAGCTAGACTCGGATCGGAGTGTGTCTACTTGTCGCGGCGCCGGTATTTTATACTCGCCCGGGTGGTACGCTAGGGAGGGGAGACCGGTTCCCGCGTGAGCCGCGCCGCCGGCGGAGCGGAGCGGAATCGGCGCGGCGGTAAGCGCGCTCGCGCTCGGAGGCGCTCGGCTCCCCTCGGTTTCTGTCGGAGACCCGGGAAGGTGTCGGTGCGGCGGAGTGCCGCGCACACGATCGGAGTTAAGTCTTTAAAAATAAGGTGGGCGCACCGCGCCCTTTCCTCGCCCGATGGGGATCGTCGGGCGGCATCCGGCAGTTCTTTGCCGGGAATGATGCATGTGTGGGGGTGCATCGTTACACTTTGAAAGAGCAGTTAAGAACATTAATGCAGGATAAAAAAATGTATTCAAACTTGAGATGGGAAGATGATACTCAGAGTGATGTAATCAGTGGTAAAATTTATAAGAAATTTATTCAAAAAGGTGTAATCTCCAGACCAGACATAATTTTGCAGTGGAATACGGATGGTGTGCAAATGTTTAAATCGTCAAAAGTGTCATTGTGGCCTATTCAGGTTTTTGTGAATGAACTTCCATATAATTTGAGAAAAAAGAATATTTTGCTGTGTGGTATATGGTATGGTGCAGGAAAGCCAAATATGAATGTGTATTTGCAACCTTTTATTGATGAACTGAATATGCTGCACAATGATGGTTTTGAGTGCCGAGTCCCTGACAGTGTAGATCCAGTCCAAATTAGAGTACACACTATCCTTGCCAGTGTTGACTCTCAAGCAAGGCCTTTACTTCAGAATATAAAACATTCAGAGGTAAGCAAGGGTGTTCATTTTGCTTACACGAAGGTGAAGAAGTAGCAGTTGGTCGAGGCGCAGCTAGAATGTTTAGAGGTGATGTAGGAGAATTACGTACACAGAAACAGCATTTGAATGATACTGCAACAGTGGAGAGGACTGGGGTTGTTGTTAGTGGAATCAAAGGAGCATCAGTGCTTTTACTTCTGAATGTTTTCAACATAATTGCATCATTTGTACCTGAGTATATGCACTGTTTTGCTTGGCGTTGTAAAAACAATGGCAATGTGGTGGACAGCAGGCTCCAATAAGGAAGAACCATTCTATTTTGGTTCAGACAGTAAAATTGATGAATTTGATTCCATACTTATGTCCATGAAACCTCCTAGTGAGGTGACACGGACACCACGAAGTTTACGTGACATGAAATTGTGGAAAGCCTCAGAGTGGAAGAATTTTCTTCTCTATTATTCTATACCATGCATGCAGGCCATCGCAATGCCAAAGAAATACATTGATCACTGGTTTCTCTTAGTTTTCAGTATGCATGTTTTCCTCAAAGAACGATTCACTCAGGAAGAATTTTCAAAGGCTGAGAGTGCTTTAAGAAAATTTGTTCTTACAATAGAAGATATATATAATGTTCCTACACTTATGAAATTTAATATTCATTTGCTTTTACATATTCCAAAAAGTGTTCAGGATTTGGAGCTTTGTGGGGTTCCTCTGCATTTCCATACGAGACCTATAATGGTACTTTGGCTACAATGTTTAAGAGTTCACAATTTGTACCACAACAGATTTGTAAATGCTACCTAAGACTGCAAGCTATTAAAGAGAAGGCGTCTGATATCTTTGTGAACAATCATCATTCAGTATATGCGAAATCGTTGTATGACAAATTTACATTTCGGAAGAGTAGATCAGGTCACTGTGTTCAGTATGGTAACTCTGTCAGACTTTTTGGTGCACCAGACTACTTCTCTTTTACTCTGATTCAGAAAGTTGAGGTAGAACGATTGGTAAGAGAAGAAGTGCTCAATAATAATGTTCTGTCATACAAACGATTTATTTTCAAAAATGTCCTCTTTCATGTGGAAGGGTATGAACGAATGACCAAAAGAATAAACAACACAGTAGAACTGCAAGACAAGACATTGCTTTCCATCATTCATGTTCTCATAGTCAAAACAGCCAGGTCTAATCGTTCACTTTGTGTTTTGCTAGGAATGCGCTTGCATCCAACTAATGATCATCTTTGCACCGATAGAACACTGCATATTACGTCTGGTGAATTTGCTCACATAGTGGAGAGGACTCCGGAATGTGTTGCAGTATTTCCAGATATGTTGTTACGAAAGTGTATTGTTATACCACATGACAGGAAGCTATGTGTCCTACCTCTTGTTAACACAATTGAAAGAGACTAGATGACTGTCTTTATCATTCCTCCTTGCAACTTTTCAATAGCAAAATAAATATGCGTAATACAAAACCACATCCTCTAATAGTCTACTATAATAACTGATGTAATTATAACTGTGCGGAACAGCAATCTCTTGTCTTGCAGTTCTACTACTGTGTTTGTGCGTAGAGTTATTTGTTGTATAAAAGATACTGCTGCAGGTCAAAATTTAGATGCATGTGCAATATGTTCTTTGTATATGTACTCGTATGTATATTAATAAAAAAATGTAACTATATATATTATTATATATAATAAAAAAGAATGCAAATTAAATTATAATAATTAAATTATAATACCCTTGTTAAGTTGTAATCGTTCTCTCATCTCCTACTGGAAACGTTTGAAAATTGTTCACTTCAATCATTATCCTTGATGAGACACACACTCTCACAAAAAAGCAAAAAATATAGGAGTATTAATTGTCGTTCCATTTGCTACTAGAATGATATCAGCAGCAGTTCTATTTCAAACCTTGCACACTTTTATCACGACGAATTATACAGACCTATATAAAATGTATTTGTGCCTTATTTTTATCTCTCTTATTCCTTAATATTATCAAGAATTAACCATTATAATGTTTCTATAAATTGTAGTACTGGTCAGTGATTAATTTTACATGAAATATTCAGTTCAGTACTTGAGTATTAACATTAAAATACTGGCCAGTGATTTATTACACATGGAATCCTCGGTCCAGTGCTTGAGTATTAACATTAAAATACTGGACAGTGATTTATTACACATGGAATCCTCGGTCCAGTACTTCAGTACTAACATTGAAATACTCATCAGTAATTCAACACAAGTATTTATTACACAAGTATTTATCACCTAGTATTAAATGCTTTCTCGTCAGTAATTTAATACTAAATATTCAATACTCGTCCTGTATTAAATACTACTTTCATAAATTACTGACCAGTAATAAAATACTGTGCAATACTTGGATCACAGTGATTCAAGTACTAATAAATACTTAATTTTAGTATTATTAATACACAAAATAAGTATTTATTACTAACCAGCTAGTAATACTTTTTTGTAAGGGATGCGAGCGCGCCTAAAGGACGGCCCGTGAATCACGAGCTGACCGGCATGATCGGGTCACAGGCGAGTGACTCCGACCATAAACCGTCGCCCGAGAGTTATCCCTGTACTTAGCAGCAACACGCCGCATTTCTCTACTACACTCAGCACGTGGGCGCCGAAGCGCTTTGCCACTGTGAGTGCTATTCCCGTAAGTCATGTCTACTCCCACCAGATAGGGACAGTGGGAATCTCGTTAATCCATTCATGCGCGTCACTAATTAGATGACGAGGCATTTGGCTACTATAATGAGAGTCATAGATACGACCGCACCGGGGGGTCTGGGGGGGCGGTTAGCTCCCCCAGAATTCTCCCTGTGGTCGGAGTGCGATCAACGTCAGCAGTACTTCCCTTCACGCTAGAATCAGAGCCGACACCGGGGATTTCCCCTTTACAGAGCCCATACCTGACGATTACGTACTCCCGGACAAGCCGACCCTTCAAACGTAGGGGCACGGTCTCCCGTAACGCACTCATGACTCACTATTGTACCTGTGGTGTTCCCCAGGTAGCAGGGTTCCTGCAGCGGGCGTGATCCACTCGGATTAGATCAGCCCAACTGATAGGGTTGGGGTGCCATAACACCCCCATTATAGGTAATGCGCAACATAAGCTTCATAGCGTGACCCACACTAGGCCCTCCGTGCCGCTCACTCGGCTATGCGAATCCTCTGCCCCTACGAGTCCGACACCATCTGGTAGGGCACCGGTAGCCTCCCGGCGGGACTCTCTACCCCCGTAGTACTCGTGTCGAGCGATCTTAGCTCACGTTTGACGAGTCGCCGTCGCTGGTGCCATGCCACCAGCTACCACGTAATCGCACAAGTCGCTCCGTACTATTAACGCGTCGCTCATCGGTTGCCCGGAGATCCGGGATTCGGCAGCAGTCGACGCGCCTTAGGAATATACGGCACGTGGTGCGCCATATACCACGCTCGTATTGGGCACCTCCCACGCACGAGCACGCCGCGCTCGTTTACCCGCGCTTGCTTGAATTTCTTCACGTTGACATTCAGAGCACTGGGCAGAAATCACATTGCGTCAACACCCGCGAGGGCCATCGCAATCCACAGCACTATTACGTGGTACATTATCGTACTTTTCGTTTAACTTTTTGTTTAGAGTCTCGGCCTAATTCTACAAACGGTATGATATTCCTTAATGTCTATTGAATGGACTTGCACCCTCATTTTCTAACATCAAGTTGTAGATTTTTTATACAAGGCAAATATTGTTAAAAACGAGTATAGGTATTACAGACAGCTTTAGCATCACCTCAAGGGGCTCCTATAGTGGCAGTGCACTCTGTGCACCAAGTACACACTTTAACTCATATTTTATTTATTATAAATTTTTCGAGCAAAAATGCAAAATCGTGCTGTTTAGGGCATTATAGGTGAACTTATCTGATTAAAAATATCTCATATGGAATAACATTCATTCGATATTTTGGCTAAATTCTTCTTATTTGTAATTTTTTTCCGTAATTAGAAAAATGTAGCCAAAATATCGAATGACTCTTGATTCATTTAGAATATTTTCAATCACATTAGTTCACCTGCAGTGCCTTAAACAGCCCGATTTTGCATTTTTGTCTATGAAAATTTATAATAAATAAAATACGAGTTACAGTGTTCGCTTGGTGCATAAAATGCATTGCCACTGTAGGAGCCCCTTAACGCTAGAATTATAAATATATATGATATAATGCTATTGTTCTTCCTATTTTTTGTCTTTTTCTTTTAGATAGAGAGACACGATGACGACCCACGATAAATTTTCATCATGGGAGAGTTGTAATCGATATCCCCATGTCGACAGAGTGTCTGTAGTAGGAGCGAAAGAAGAGAATAGTGTTGACTTTGTCTATCAATTTGCCAAGAAAAGATTTGTTCTCGTGGATCACGGAAGTCTTAGCATATTCCATACTGCTCCTGACATAATTGGGCCGCCAAAATTTCAACATTATGGACAAGTAGTTGATTTACCAATCTCATTTAATGATTTTCATGTACGTATATTTTCCAATGTACTACCCACATCTTCTCCGTTATACTAGTCTTGTACAAAAAATAAGTACGCGTTATATATACATGTTACATGTTACAAGATTTTGTGCACTATTTGACAGTTTTTAATTTTCTTTACCGATAGATGATTAAGGACGGTACTGGTGTTTTCAATATCTCCGTGGCGAAAGAAGGATGTCATGAGACCGTTAGATAAGCAGTTTAGACATTCCGATTATCATGCGATGAATGATAAAAGATATATCGGTATGTATAATATTTAAATTAATAATAAAAGATGTTGCTTGTGAGGAAAATGCCAAAGCAAATGTAATGATATTTTCTCCATTTAAAGATATCGAGTTTCACGAAGCTGTATATCCAATTAGGGTCTGCATTTACGAAATATGTAAGCCTGGAAGCGTACGTCAAATTTCGGCTCAAGATTCTAATGGGTCGTGGCATGAATTGTGGAACGTTTCTCGTCATCAGCCTTTTCTGTATATTGCACCCCCGCAATCAAGATTATTTTCTCCACCGTTGTCGCCGCCGTCGTGTACCATAAAACCAAAATGCTCAGACTAGTGTTTGAGGGCAGTTGGCAGGTCTCTTACACAAAACTAGACGCCGTGATGCTCATCGGTACATCAAAATTGATCCATTCTAGAAATCCCAATAAAAGTTTACCGGATGTAATAAAAAGAATTAGCTCCATGTACTATCCACATTACGACGATGTTTATAATTTTACGGCAGATTTAAATAGTGTGCACTTGGATATAGCTTATCTGCAACAGAATTTTCACAATTATTGCAACATTTCTAATAGGTATGTATTGTATTATTTTTCAAGATTTGGCCGATATGTAAATTCTTTTTCACAACACCTCCACGTCAAGTTTGACCTCCATGTCTAGAGAGAGAGAGAGAGAGAGAGAGAGAGAGAGAGAGAGAGAGAGAAGAGAGAGAGAGAGAGGAGAGAGAATGAATGAATGAATAATTTTTATTATGCCCTAGTTTAAACTTTAGGCAAAACGATAACAATACAATGATATAAAGGTAATATACAAGCAACATAAGCATATAAAAAGACAAAAAGAATAAGAGTATGTACAAGGCTAGCAAAAATGGGTGCGAGTCCGCGCAATCACCGCTGACAATCGTAGATAATAGAAAAGAATCAGCGCAAGAATAGGCAAGCTCGTGCCAACAACGCGATCGCACTACAGTCCCCCGCTCCCACTAGGAGTTCGACCGCTCAGGCCAGCGCTCCAGTTCACGTCACTTAATTGCATCTTCAACACTCAAACCTATTGGCACACAAGCCCATCAGTCAATGTCGTAGACAACCATTCGCCCAAGATACAGAATATGCGCATGCGGCTCGACAATACTCTCGCGGTTTAAACCCTCCGCAGTGCTACACAACATGCACGGTGACTAGCTCTGCAGGGGAAGAAGTACTTTGCTCAAGTGAAAAGAGGTGATCGTGGAGCTTATTTTTGAAAGCGGCAACAGACGTGGCAGACACCACCTCGGTAGGAAGTGTGTTCCAGAGATAGATTCCTGCAGGGTGAAAGGAGTTGTGGTAAGTTTCGGTTCTATGGATAGGAATCTGAAATGATTGAGGTAAAGCTAACCGTGAGGATCGCCTTGTCGAGGGATCGAATTCAGTAAAAATCTCGGAAAGGTAGTTGGGAGACATTCCTTTGGATATTTTGAACATTTCCACTCCGAGAAAGTAGCGACGTCTGTTTCTTACAGATAGCCATCTCAGTCGATGCCGATAGGTGGTAATATGCTCATCGCGTCTCAGATTAAAGATGAACCGAATTCCACAATTCATGAGCCTTTGCAATTTTGTGTTGAGTTCATCAGTGACATCGTTGAAGACTAGCGAACAGTAGTCTAGCAAAGGCCTGATCAAAGTGGATACAAGTTTTATACGTAGCTGGAATGATAGCGAGTTTTTGTGGAATTTCAGCTTGTGGAGCGTGAAATGCACACGCTTGGAGATGTAAGAGACATGACTTTTCCACGATAGGTCTGATCTCATGATAACCCCCAGATTCCTCGCCTCGGGAACAAATGGAATAGAGGTTCCATTTACTGATACAGGGATAAGGCTGCTGAGATCGATCTGCACAACGTTGCGCCTGCTTCCCAGTAAGAGAACCTTTGATTTATTGAGGTTAAGGGTCAATCCATTAGCGGCCGCGAATTCCGCTATGACTCCGACGTCGTGCGCCACGAGCCGAAGACCCGTGTTCAGCTCGCGTAAGAGACATCTGCGGTAGATCTGCGTGTCGTCGGCAAATATCATATACTGAGTAAATCGCAGAAATGCCCCTATATCGTTAATGAACAGGGAAAAAAGAAGCGGCCCCAAGACTGATCCCTGCGGGACTCCTAAAGTGACGGATAACCAATCGGAGAAAATGCCCTCGAGATCTACGACCGCCTGAGTGCGACCAGTGAGATATGAAAAGATCAGCTTAAGGGCTAAATCGGAGAAACCTAATTTCCTGAGTTTTTTCAATAGCAGAGGATGTGAAACGGTATCAAAAGCCTTACTAAAATCGAAGAGGACCAGTATGATGATCTCGCCTAGGTCAACAGCTCTCCTGATGTCATGAGATATACGAAGTAGAGCAGTCTGGGTCGAGTAGCCCTTGCGGAAGCCTGACTGTCGATCGTCAAGAATGTGGTTGGTAGTTATGAAATCCACGATTTGACGGTGGATGATTTTTTCAAATAATTTAGAGAGCTCACACAAATTCGTGATAGGTCTCGTGTCGGAAGGCGAGGAGGGTGTCTTGATTTTAGAAAGTGGGCGCACTATGGCGCGCTTCCAGAGCGATGGAAAGTGGCCAAGGTTAAGGCAACAATTGAATAGAGAGACCACGAGATTCCCAATATGGGGCAAAGCGAGGGCAACGATGGATAGAGGCAACTGGTCAAAACCCGAGGCGAAGGAAGAAGAAGTTGCACCCATGACTGAGCGCAGGCTGTCGAACGTGACTTGAGAAAACGAGAATATCGGTTCTTCAGGCGTTAAGGATAATAAGATGTCAGAGAACTCGGTTTGCGAGCAAGAGGGGTGACGATTCGATATAGAAGCATAGTAGGAATTCAGCTCATCACGCGAAAAGAAGTTTAAGGGTGAAGGAAGAGATGGTTGAAGAGAGAGAGAGAGAGAGAGAGAGAGAGAGAGAGAGAGAGAGAGAGAGAGAGAGAGAGAGAGAGAGGAGAGATAGAGAGAGAGAGATAGATAGAGAGAGAGAGAGAGAGAGAGATTGATGTGGTTTATTTAGCCTCAGCGGCTACTTTAACAATATACATTTTACATGTTATTAATTGTCGCTTGGGAATTTACATGTGGTCCAACATTTGTTGCAAGGATTGGGGAAACCCAAGAAAAACCCAACCAGACCAGGTCAATTATTTCAATAAATAATATAATAAATAAATAATATAATAAATAAATATTTGATTAACAGTTCGTACAATTCTCTCACACATACACCTCTTTAACATATTTGCTCGCTTTTCTTCTAAATGCATTAACATTGTCAATTGATTTTATATCATTAGGTAAGTCGTTATAAATTTTAAAACCGTTGTACATTAGTGTTTGTTGTGATTTTGTTTGATTTCGCTTTGAGATACAAATATTATTGCGCTGTCGTGTATTGTAAGAGTGGGTCTCGCCCACAAGTTTTAAACTTTCCGCAAGATACGACGGACTTATTTTTAGTTTCATTTTATGTACAAATATAAGTGTATTCAACGCAATTCTTTGTCGAACATTAAAGAAATGTAACGCATTTAACATTAGATTTATCGGTGTGAACTTACTACATCTAATAATTGCACGCATCGCTCGGTTTTGCGCTTTTTGTAACAAATTAAGTTCAGTTTTGCCGACGTTTAAGAAAATTGTAGAACAATAGTCAAAATGCGGAGCAATTATACTTTTATAAATAATAGTTCTAGTTAGTGGCGACATTGAGTCTCCGATTCTAAATAAAAAATTTACTTTCTTTGAAATCTTTTTAACTGTGTACTTTACGTGTTCGCTAAAGTTTAAATGTTTGTCAATAATAATACCAAGGTATTTAATATTATCAACGTTCTCAATATTATTATCTTCAATTTTAATATTGCATTTTTCACTTGTCATAGAGGCCCGCACACCTCTTACCAGGATGAATTTAGTTTTTGCAACATTCAAACTTATCATATTATTTTTTAACCAAATTGATAAATTTTTTAAATCATAATTAATTTTGTTTTCAATTTCAATAGAGTTAGAGCTACTGTAGTATACAATTGTGTCGTCCGCGAACATTTTACATTTACAATATTTTAATACTTTCTTTAAATCATTAATATAAATTAAAAAAAGGATTGGGCCCAATATTGAGCCTTGTGGAACACCATATATGGTTCTTCTTTTTGATGAGGTGACATTGTTAAATTTGACTTGCTGAGTTCTATCAGTTAAATAACTCTTAAACCATTTAAGTACAGAGAGAGAGAGAGAGAGAGAGAGAGAGAGAGAGAGAGAGAGAGAGAGAGAGAGAGAGAGAGAGAGAGGGAGAAATAGAGAGGGAGAGATAGAGAGAGAGAGGGAAAAAAGAGAGAGAGAGAGAAAGAGAGAGAGAGAGAGAGAAAAATTGATTGATTGTTTAATATGCCCAAACATAAGTTATAGGGCAAAGATACAATACAGCAAAAGACATTATATATAACTTAATATTAACTAGAAAAGAAGAGTATAAGCATGATAAAACATTGCATCATGAGTACTACTTAAACTTAATGCTACTTAAACTAAAATTACTTAAAACTAAATATATGTTGTCACGACTTTTTGCACTCCCGGACCGCTCCGGGACGTGTGCCGGATCAAAAGGACTTAGGAGAGCGGGATGGTTGGCCTCTCCAGTGATTTCCCCGCACCTCCGATACTCCACGAAAGGTTCCGAATGTTGGGCGCCAGACGCGTACATTCGCGTCCACGAAATCGCGAAAACCTAAACGAGACGCAAAACGAAGTGTGGAGGTGCGTGGAATCGGCTAGCTTGACCTAGTCACGGGCGGGGTTAATGAAGGGCAGCGCTATATTCGGCAGGGTGACACGATAATTTCATACTCAGTCAGATAACAAAGAAAATAACATTTATTGAGTACTGGTTGTCGAGAAAATAAATTCAATAAACAAATCAAGAAATTGAGTCTCTAATAAACACGCTGAAGGCTCTATTCTCACACAATTAATAATTCGAGTCGAAAACCGTACGAAAACTCTGTCGCAATGATATCGTAACCTAACGCGAGTGAATCTGCTCGGGCGCAACGGGGAGGCGCCGAGTCATTTAACCAAGCAAGTCGCGATATCGCTAATAACCACGGAACGCCATGAAGAACTACGCAAGTAACATCTAAACGCACGAAACGTGTGAACGCCGGTAATTTCTTAACGCGAATACAAGTCTAACATTATTAATCAATCGGCGGGAACGACCTTCGACCGCGATTAACCATGCCATCGACATTCCAACGCAAAATTCGAGATTATCACGAGCCGGGACGCCATAGGACGTAACGCAATTAATACCGGACGCAAGTTTCTCAACGCGAGAGCACAATTATCACCCGTAATAACGAGATCCGAACACAAATCGATACGCTAACACCGACGCTCGAACACAAGAATTTCCCGGCGCGAAGAAACGGTAACGCAATTGACGAAATACCGGCCCGTATGCGGCCGTACACCAAGGTCGCGAGGACAACGCAATATACTCGCGATATCGAACTCATTAACGCCTATCGCGATCTCCAGGGATTCGCCATAACGCTTGTACCACGGTTCCGCGGCCACGATACCATCCCGAGGCCCTTCGCTCTCGTTATCGATCGCGAAATTACACTCGATCTTAACATGCGTTATCCCGAGCGAGAGCGTGCACCGGAGGGCGGTGTCGTGGCTTTATATATCGCGATTTACGGGCAACCTCACCGGTGATCTGCCTCCTCCTGGGCGCCTCGCCGTCACCTTCTTCCAACGATCCTCGATCCGCCAGACAATTATCGAAATACCCGACTCGGGGTGGCTATCGCGTATCTTACAAAACGTTTCTTGCCGACGGACGACCAGAGAGTGAAAACGCTAGACCCGCTCGATTGCGGAATCGATACGGTACCCCTTCCTGAGGGGCGCGAGCTTGCAAGCCCGCGGTGTCCCGGCGCAGTGCTGTCGATACGAGATCCTTTGGGGGCGGGCAACGGTCCCTCGGCGGCGTGCGACTCCTCAAATTTTTGTCCTTAGCGGCGGACGGAACTTCGCTCGTGCCGGTGTGCCTCCGGTTTGACCCTGGGGCGGTGGCCAGCCACCCCGGGGGTCGGTGTTTTGTGGAGATCATTTGCTGAAGCGGGGTGTTTACCCAGCGCTCGGGGCCCCGCTATCGGCGGCCTCGTCCGTCGCCGCCGCATGTGCCGCCCGCCTGCCGCGTTGCTCTCGCCAGCCCGCGATCTCTGCTGCTTCCGCGTTTGCCACCCCTCCTTGGTTATCGATCGTCCTTGATTTTCTTCGCCAAATACTCCCTCGAAGGTTTGCCGTGGTGTGGGTGAGGTGCCGCGCGTATTACATTGCAAAAAGAAACAAAAAAAAGTAATCAAAATGCGGAAACGCGATTAAATACGACCCCTGGAGATCTCGTCGTTGCCTCCCTGGTCCGTCCCTGGGCGCGAAATTCCGCGCCTTGTGACGGCGGCGGGGCGCCGCGACGGTGCGGCGAGCCGCAACGTCACAATGTATAATAACGGAAACAATATTGCACACCAGTCACTCTGATTCAGACGAAAATAAATACGCACGAAGAAGACACTTAAAGGATGCAAGAGACGATGCCGAAGTAATATTACCAGGAAGAGAATGCCAGAAATAAATAGACGAAAGCTGGAAGGAGTTTCTGTAAGTAACTGTTGTATGAGCAGGAATATGAAAAATGTGATTTGAAGAAGTGGCTAATCGTTCGGATCTCCTAAGCGATGAGTCGAGAGGTGTAAATAGCTCCCTTAAATACACAGGTGAGAGCATATAAAGTATGCGGTACATCTGACATCCAAGAAAGTAAAGCCGTCTGTTTTTGACTGAAAGCCAACCCAGGCGACGTCTGTACGGAGTAACATGCTCGTCTCGTCGCAAGTTGTAAATGAACCTGATACAACAATTCACGAGTCTCTGTAGTTTGGTGTTCAGTTCCTCACTTAGGCCATGATAAACAAGACAGCAGTAATCCAGATGAGGTAGAACTAAAGCCGTCACAAGCTTAATTCTAAGCTCAGTGGAGAGAGAGTTTTTGTTAAACTTGAGCTTGTATAACGCCCAGTGGACTTTTTGCGAGACAAGCGAAGTGTGTTTTCTCCAAGAGAGATTGGACTCAAAAACGACACCCAAATTCCTCGCCTCACTGACAAATGGCAAAGGTATGTTGTTGACTATGATAGGTGGTAAAAGGTTGAGATCAATACTATTGACGTTTCTATTACTGCCGAATATGATAACTTTAGACTTGGCAGGATTCAGTTTCAAGCCATTCTCCGAGGCATAATCAAAGATGGCATTTGCATCCCTAGAGATCAGATTGAGATTATGAAGAATATCAGAGGGTGGACACGCTCGATATATCTGAACATCATCAGCGAATATCATATGCTCTGAATATAACAATACTCTACCAATATCATTTATGTACAAGGAAAATAAAAGTGGTCCCAACACAGAGCCCTGCGGGACTCCACACAACGTAAAAAGCCAAGACGAAAGACCCTCCGCATCATCAACCACAGCCTGAGAACGGCCTGTCAAATATGAATAAATCCATATAAGGACAGAGTCAGAAAATCCTAACTCTTTAAGTTTACTGAGAAGTCGAAGATGCGGAACAGTGTCAAACGCTTTACTAAAGTCAAAGAGAATCATGATCAATACGAGTCCCTCGTCAATTGCCTTCTTGATCTCGTCACAAACACGCAGAAGTGCTGACTGAGTGTTATGACTCGGGCGATACGCAGACTGTCTGGGATTTATGAGATTATACTTGTTTAAATAATCAGAGATCTGCGAGGCAACGATCCTTTCAAGTATTTTTGACAGTTCAGGCAGATTAGCTATCGGTCGCGTATCAGATGGGGATAAAGGAATTCAAATCTTTGAGAGAGGACGGATAAGCGCCCGCTTCCACTGAGATGGAAAAGAAGAGGTCTCCAATGAGCAATTAAGTAACGCAGTTAGACAGGATGAAATCGTAGGCCAAGCTATGCGCAGGATGTAGAGAGGTAAGCCATCAGCACCCGACGCATAAGAATGAAGAGGTCCCGCAGAAACCAGTTTATAGACCATATCTGACGTAATAGCAGAGAAGACAAACTCAGGACGCTGAGATAGACAAGAGACCAGATCAATAGCGGAAATAAAGTCGGTAAATGAGCAAGGTAACAGAGTAGCGGAAACAGAAACATAGTAAGAATTCAGTTGATGAGGAGTAAAAAAATGTAAAGGAGAAACTAAGGTAGACTTCACTAGACCAAGACGAGCAAGTTCTCTCCAAAGTTTTGAAGGATCGGTGATGTTTTCAAGAGATTTAAGTTGAAACTCACTTTTAGCGCGTCTAATGTCTTCATTAAGCTGATTGCGAAAAAGTCTATAAGTGGCATATTCAAGTAAACTATTAGAGCGTTTTGCCCGCTTATATAGCTGATTACGAGTACGCATCCGAGTCCTAAGATCACCCGTCAGCCACCGCACTGGAGGCTTCTTAATTGTAAATACACGAGTGGGAGCAAAAATATCCAGTGCCTTTAACAGGTTGCGAGACATCACTTCGCAGAATCTATCAACATCAGCGTCATTAGACACTTTATCAATTTCAGTTCGCACTGTACCAGCAATGGACACCAGGTAATCTGAGAACTCAGAACAGTCAATACCCCTGTAGTTACGCCGCGAAATAGTGCGCTCAGACATCGAATTTGAATTTAGTAACATAGACAACTCTATCATATCATGACCAGCTATGAAAGGACTCTGAGATTTAGTAAAAGATAAAAGCTTATCAGCATCATCTATAATCAAAACATCGAGCCATGAGTCTGAGGTAGCCGTGTGATAGGTAGGTTCTGAATTAATAATGTGTAATAAGCTGGACATAAGCTCACGCAAGTAGTTCGCCTCATAACTGGTCGATGATAAATTACAATTTAAGTCACCTCCGATCATTACATTTTTATACAGGTGTGAGTATCTAGTTAATGTCTCAACAAAGTCATGAAAGAGGAGGCCCTTAGGTCTTCTGTAAATGGACGCAAATAGTACTGATTCACCATCCGGAAAGCGTATCTCAATAATTAGATACTCAGGTGAATTATCGTTAAGATTACTGGAGGCAGCTACAACTTTAACTTTAAGCAATTTATTTATATAGCATGCTACTCCTCCGCCCGCTCATCCCGCTCTGTCATGACGTAACAAAAAATAATTATCTAGAGCCACAAGGTCATCAGAAACGCCTGCATGAAGCCAAGTTTCAGACACAGAAATTACATGATAGTGGTTGGCGTTGAAATATAGTCTGATGAAATCAATGTGACCACGCAGAGAATTGGCGTTAAATTGGGCCACGCGAAATTGAGTGGTCCCCGAAGCAGAGCAACAATGTGTGAATGATGATATAGCATGATCAGACAACGCCGAGTGACTGGTGTCAACACATCAAACAAGCTTGTCGAGATCAGCCTTAGAGGAAATTAGAATTACGGGCTCACCGTCAGAGCGCCTGACACGGACACGACCACCCCTCACCCAGACATACGCGTAAGATCTATCTTTAGCTACACGCTTCGTCTGTTGAAGCAATTCATAAATGTCCTTAGGGAGCAACTCATTTACGTGTACACTCCGATCCGAGTCATTGCCACAAACATCCCTCTGCCTCAGCGTGCGTCGCGCACGCTTTTTGGCGATCACAATATCACGGACAGCACCAGACGCCACGGTGACGACAAGCGAAACACTGTCACCAGTCTTCGTGGAACGGCCGGGAGTTGCTTCGGGTTGAGATTTCCGTGTCATGGGTCTAACGTTAAGAATGTGGCAGGAGAGATGCTGTATATCTAGGACACTAAATACGTTGCCGACAAGCTCAGTCGGGGCAATCGACGACGCCGCAGGCAGTCCAGAAACAATTAACTTATTTTCGTCTTCAGAACGCTCAAAGGGCCGAGCAGTTTTTAGAGCCAGGATATCACGCGCCTGAGCAGTTTTTAGAGACTGGATACACGCGCCTGAGTCGAGCACTCCTGCTCCAGCTTGGTGATACGCTGAGAGTTTTGGGCAACTGTTTCTGCGATAAGGTTCAGCTTGCTCAGTTTGTTATTTATCTCTATTAATATTACGCTGATCCTCCATAAAAGCCGCCAATTTATTATTCGATTCCTCACTCCTAGCTCGTTGATCCTCCATAAATGTAGTCAATTTCTTGTCAGATTCCTTCATCCTTGACACTATAGACGTTAACAGCACTTCCGTAGATTGTGGTTGCGTGCCCGAGGGAGAAGCCATATCATCGATATTAGATGATTGTGCACACCTGTCAGTCTGCGGCGTAAGAGGTAAAACTTGCAACGCTGCTAAGGCTCTACAACAGTGATCCGCGTATCTGGTCAGGGAATACGACTTGACACAGCCGGGATGAAACAATTTGTTGCACTCGCATGCAAGTGAAGTAGTCGCAATTGACTTCTTACACTTGTAGCACTGCATAAGTAATACACTAAGCAAGTCGAAGATCAGAACCCGAAAAATGCAGCTGGGCAATCCGGTCAGTAGCAGAAGGTAATACGTGCAAAAGCCACAGATGGTAACAAGCGGTAGCACGTGCTAAGCCCTCCGATGGTAACACATGCGCTGAAAGAGAGAGCACACACGTCAGACCCAATAGCAGGTGTAGAAAGTCAGACCCAATAGCAGGTGTAGAAAGAGGAGATCAACAGGCAGGCGCATGCGCAGCAAGACACTTCATACAGGCAATCCGGAGAAATCGACAATGATTCCAAGAAAGAGGTTATGATAAGTAATGATGCTTGTCACGAAAATATTCGGATTTAGGTGGCAATCTTCGAGAAAAAGAATAAGGCGCGTGACAAGCAACAAAAGACCTGCTTAAATCTGCAACATAAAGGCCCGAAGGCAGCTCACGGCAGAAAGCAGATCAACTCGAAGCAGGAGCAAGAACACAGCGTGACACAAGTGATACTTACGAGAGAGAGAGAGAGAGAGAGAGAGAGAGAGAGAGAGAGAGAGAGAAGAGGAGAGAGGGAGAGGGAGAGGGAGAGGGAGAGGGAGGGGAGAGAGAGAGGGGAAGAAGGCGAGAGATTCGGATATGGTTGGCTGGTATTTTCGCAGGTTTAATGATTTATTAAAAACGTGTTGTCATATTTTGAATACAAATAAAAAAAAATATGAAAAAATTATATTCTGAGCAAGTATTTGATTATTACTCCGGAGGGATCCTGGACGTTTCCTGGAATTTTGCGCGCGTCTTAGCCAGCCGGCAGTTTTTAACAGACTGCTTAAAGAATTCGCGCGACGTTTGGTGTATCGGTGCATACAGATCTGTACACGTAATTGTTTCCGTCAGATTAAAGCGCACGCACGAGTAGTCGCGGTAATCTCGCTTGATCAAACTTCTTTTTCTTTCCCCTCCTTCTCTTCCTCATTCCCTCCTATTTTGTCACTTTTTATATCATCCCATTTGTTCTACATAAATCTTCAGACGTATATGCATATGCAATAGCAGGTGATTGCGTAGCAAGGAATCTTTTTTCCTTTTTGCATTTCCACTTGCATTTAAATTCACCAACAAGGACATATATTTTTGGTAGGATTTCTCTTTATTCGCGAAAGAGAAAGATCAACAATCGAGATTTATCTCAGATCTCAGACAGAAAATCTTTATATTAAAACTTGTTCTTTTCTTTTCTCTTTCAGATAAAAGGCGTATCGTGTGCGAAATTTACATCGAGAAGGTATAACAAAACAAATGTAACGATACATCGGGAAATGCTTCTGCGTTATGAGCGAGAGGAAGATGATTTTCTTGCAAACGTTTTGATCATTTGCCAATGAGTAATTCGAATGACATTTTATAACGAGACGAATTGAATGTATGCGACGATTAATTTCTATAATTGTTTTCATTATTATACCGTTGATTCACTGTTTTGAAGCGAAATTAAAGTGATTGCTGCCAATGTCGTCGGAGGATATTTTGCTTCACGCTAAATTATACAAGTATAATTGCGTATAAACGGATAAGTTGCGGATAATTTGTTTAATTTATGAAATAACTCTTTATTTGAAAACAAGTCCGCCAAGTTTTTGGCGTTATTCAAATTCAATTCGATCGTCCGTAGCTTCAAATAACGCATTCTGTTACACGCGTCAGTTGCATAATGTCAATGTAACTTCCTTCATCAAGTACGAGCGAACCAGGAAAGCTTATCGGGACCGCGAGTAAATTTCAATTACCGAGTGCGCGCGAGCAATGGTACGGATAGGCGAGAGCACAGTCGAGTGGATTTCTATAATGACACATTTCGTCTGACTGGTTCCTGATTCACGTAATAATAAATCGTCACAATTCTAAAGATGAGAAAAATTGAACCGAAAGATTACGTTAGGTTGTGACCGGACGGCACGTGTTGAGCTCGATTCCGGCGGATAATATTCCTATCGAACGGTTGCCACTTGGTTTTACCTTAGACTACCGAGAAGGTAAATGTTCGCATCAACGCCCCGATTATTCGCAAGACGCTAATAGGATTTATTTGTTTCAGAAGGATGTCCCTGATGGATCACCGTTGCTGCTTCTCGTCCCTGGATCCTCGCTTTACATCGCATACCAGATAGAGGTAAGTAAGGATAAAATAATTATATCCCAATTATTTGAATTTTATTTCAGACTGATGTCCCTGTTGGATCACCGTTGCTGCTTCTCATCCCTGGATCCTCGCTTTACATCGCATACCAGATAGAGGTAATTAATTATAAAATAATTATGTGATAATTATTTTATGTTTTGTTGCAGATCGACGCCCGGAATGGATCGCCGTTGCTGTTACCCGTCTCTGGATCCTCGCTTTACCTCGCATACCAGATAAGGGTAAGTCCCGATAATTATGTTTTAATTACGTACTAATTCGCTTCTTTTCTTTCAGGTTCCCGCCTCGGATGGATCGCTGCTGTGTTGCTGCTCTGCTTCCCCGGATCCTCGCTTTACATCGCATACCGGATTGCCGCTGGCCAACGTTGGATCATCGCCGAAGGACAAGGTAAGTAGAAGGTAAGTATCGATAATTTTTTTTTTATAATTAATCAGGAGAATTTCTTTCAGAATTAATTAATCTTTAATTTCAGATCATCATTTCAACATTACAGGCCGTTTCACAATATCATAAAGGTGTCTCACAACGCGAGTTTCTCGCCTCGGTGTGAATGTCGCTTTATTTTAATAAAGTTGCACAATTATTCAAATTGCGTATCTCGGCTTATTTGTTTAGTTGTTACGATGCATTTATTCCAGATAATTATTCCGATCGGAGGACTTTGTGCCCCGTGATTGTTAAACTATGATCACGCACTCGGCCGTGATCATCACTCTATCATACAATGTTCGTGCGCAGATGTAACGAACGAGTATTCGGTGGTTAAATACAATAATTAATAATGTCCGCACAATATTCCGTATCCGCGTGACCCAATGCCCGTGGTTGTTATATACTCGATATGCACTTCCGTTAATTAACAATGTATCCGAATTTCAAACTCGCGTATTGTTGCTAACACTCGATTGTATTTGGCAATTAATTGCCCCTCGCTGTTAGTTAAGACGAGTAATTTAACGCGATAGTACGCGGGAGTTCTCTGTTGTAAAGTATAACGCGTATGTCGATCGTACAGAGTGTGATACGTGTGTTCGCCACGGCTATACCCGAGAGACTGCCTCGAGCGGTCGCTCTCGTTTGGGCTCCCCACTTATGCCGGATCGCTCCCACTCCTTGGAACTTTCTCGATTGTCCATTGTTCGCGGCCGGCACATCTGGCGCGATCATGCGAAAACACGATGATTTTCACTACCCTCTCGCGTGCCCTTTTGCGCATCTCCGATTTACGCTTGTTCTAGAAGGTTCCCGTGGAAATTTCCACGCGCAACGCAGTGCGAGAATCTTCCTTCCCTGGTACCGCTGCACCAGGTTTTTACTCCCGGAAATTTCTCGACGCGGACGGCGCCGACCCTTGCGCACCTCTTCGGAGATGCCCCTGATGATGACTTTGGGTGTTCTTCCTGTAGACGACGTCCGGGTGACGTCGATGTCGTCGGCCGTTGACGCCGACCCTCTGGCTAGGTTTCTCGGAAGCTGGTATCGCTGTTCCGGGCCACTGTTCCCGTAGATGATGCGTTTTCTGGAGATCTTCGTCGGAGCTCGACGTCGACCCCCTAGGCGGGTGTCCCAGGACCTCTCGCGACGGATTCCGTCGTTTGTTCCCGGGGAAGATGCTTTTTCCGGGGAACTCGTCTGACTTTGACGCCGACCCCCTGGGAGGGTGTCCCAGGTCCTGGTGAGACCGTCGGATGGATAAGATCCTGGCGAAAGTGCGTTTCGCCGGGATTTCGCCGGACAATGGCGCCGACCCCCTGGAGAGGCTCCTCCGGTCCTGGCGAGTCCGTCGGATCTCTCTTTCCCTGGAGAAGTTGCGTTTCCCGGGGATTTCACCGGGTCATGGCGCGAACCCCCTGGGGCTGTGTCCCAGGTCCTCGGAAGACGTTTCGACTTCTTTGTTCCTGGAGAAGATGGTTTTTTCCAAGAACTTAGTGTTTTTACGGCGCCCACCTCATGGACGCGCTTACCGGGTCCGGGGGATGTTCCTCCGTGCCCCCAATACGGGTTATCGCCGTAACTCTATGTCGGCGTTTCGAATTAAACGCGCTTATCCTCGTACGATCCTTATCGCTTAAACTGTATCGACAACCGCTAAATAATATAAGGCCTTTTTGATCGGCGGTGAGTCAAAGTATCAACTAAACTTGGTTTTATATCTATCGGGCGGATATAATTCTTAACCTAAAATTACGCGCGGTCTTTGCCGTCTTACCGAGCCTGTATTCTTTGATAATACGCAAAAATCTAAATGTAACTGGCCGTACGGGCTTTCAACGCAACTTAATCCTAAGTCTCTTACGAATGCCGTAAGTGTAATCTCAAATAAACTGAATAAATGTGAATGGCAGAAATGAAAATCTAACGAAATAAACTACGTGACCATTTTGGCGAGCAAGTTATCAAAAATAAAAATCAAACAAAAGAAACATGTATTCTATATATGTTTTATCGTCAATCGACGAGCCGTCTTTCTCTACTTCGGCTCCCATGCCTCGTCGTCGTCGTCACTCTCGCTCTCTCCCGACGGTGACTGGAAGTCATCGGAGGGCTGATCAACCGGGCCGATCGGGAAATCGTATCCGACGAATTCCGCGATCGCGTCTATCAGAGGAGGAGGCGTGGGAGTCATTATGGGGACCTGCAATGCCGACATTAACGGCGTGGGCGGCATGCTTGGGAGTTTGGTCTCCCGTGGTGCAGGTGCCGCTGTTGGGTTCCCCTGAGGCGGCTGCGCTTCCGCTACCGCTCGTCCCGTCTGTGCCGCGCGTGGCTCTGCAACGGGTAGTCTCTGCAACATCACTCGGGGTGACCGTTTGGTCAAGCGACGCGGCTGTTGGGAAGTTCCCGGTCGCAAGGTCACATGATCATCCTGTTATTATATAATGCGATCGGTGATTTGTAATTATCTGCGTGTAATTAATTAACACTGTTTCGTAAGACGCACTCGCAAATCGAAGACATAAATCAAAAGGCACGATTCATTGTATACTTTGACATTTCAGGTAAATTTCCCAGGTATTCGTTGTATAAATCGGTACTGAAAAACTTTGAAAATATCTTTAACAACCCGCTGACTAAAGATACATTGTTATGGAATATAGTAAAATTATTTTTATTTTTTCAACTACATTAGTTAGCTAATAGAGATTGAACAGGAGTGCATAATTGATTTAGATGGACAGGGAAGCAATAAATAAAATCTATTTCAAAATATCTTCATCAGACCGCCTTGAGCACTGAACTTCTTTTCCGTCACAAACGCTTCCCATTCTCTGTGTATCTTCGGATTCTTAGGTCCCCATTTACCTTCCTCAGGCCAAAACGCCGCTTTGATGGACTGTAATGCGTTTCGAAATTTCAACGAATTAATCTGCGGCTTTGATTTTAATTATAAGAATTTGATTAATTACTAATACATCTTGAGATACCTACTTCGGTAAAAATCGACATTCTATTCGTAATTATTCTCTGGCCGGCTCACCACACAATGGGAGATACTCCTAGAATCAGCACGAACCATCCTATTGCTAAAAGTGGAAAAGAAAAAATATCGCTCTACAATGGTGATCTTTAAGTGACTTGTAATTTACGTATTATGTAATAGAAATGCAATATTTAAAAAGTCGGATTATAGAATCGAAAAAATTTCACTGACCGTAGGCATAATCGGGAAACGGTGCACCGTCGTACACGACTGTACGTGACTGGCTCATAAGTGGCTACGTCGTGTACGTGACTGGCTCATAAGTGGCGCACGTGTAAATCAGTATGACGATCATGAGCAAAGGCGTGATTATACGAGCCAACAAGATCGCCAGTAGAAACCTAGTCTCCTGCCCAGCATGAATTCCATATCATTGAGAAAATTCGAAAGGCCATACACCCAGAAGATGGTTATCATCTCAAGAACGCCGACGATTATCGCCACAAAAGTAACGCTGTAATAATCAATCAACGTTGTGAACCATTGACCACCCTATAATCGACATTTATTATTGTACACGAAATAGACGTTCTATCGAAAGTATTTCTGTCTTTCAAGATTTTAAAATTTTTCAATTATTTGAAAAAATGTAAAAATTTTATTTACATTACGAAAAGTAATGAACGACGACTTACTAGAATAATAATTTTGTCTTATACTCTTCTTTTTCATCTCTAAACTCTAATCTTCATTTACCTAACATTTAATATTCTGATTGAATTCAGTGGTAATGTTTCGCGTAGAACTTTGGGTGCATTTCTATATCGCTCAAACACAAATATCAGGTATCGGTTAGACGCGTAACACTTTAGACTAATATGTTTCTGTCAACTGTTTGCATTTTAGAGCAAGCTTGGGTAACCTGTTTAACGCACCGGGGTAATATAGACGAGACTGACGATAAAACCGCAGCTGGTGACGCAGAGCACCAACAACCACTGCTTCATATTGGGCAGATGCTCGCGGACGACGTTAAGTACCGCGCCACACAACGCGACGGCGCTTCCAATACCAAGAACGAACATCATTACGAAGAACAGAACGGAGAACAGCTGCGGTACGAAAGTGAAGCGCAACAGCGCATCCGGATAAGAGATGAAGGCTAAACCCGCGGTGCCGTCGCGGACCATCTTCGAGATGTCTTTCGTTTTCATCTCGTAAGCCAAATTGCCTAGAATACCAAAGATCGTGCAACCGGCCATCAGGCTGGTGAATGTGTCCAGCGTGGTCACTGTCATCACATCCCTGAGGAGATAAGCAGAATAAAATAGGAAACATTTATTTTTTATCTTGGAATAAATTTTTTAAAAACTAAAATTATGAGAAGCTTGCAACAGCATCAAGTCTTTCTTCATACGTTACCTATCTACCCTATGTTCGAAATTGTTATAGGACGAATAGTTGATAATCGGTCCGGCGCGCAGACTGATAACGAGAAGAAGCATTGTGTGATAGCGGCGTACCAGACAGTGGGCTTCCATAGGGCGTTCCAATTCGGTGTTACAAAGAAGAGGATGCCGTCGACGGCACCGTCAAAAGTAACGGCTCTGATCAGCAAAGCCGTCATCATGACGTAAGGAAATATAGCGAGGAAGTAAGCGGCTTTGCCCGTGCTCTTCACGCCGCGGAAGAGCATCCCACGAAGACACAGGCCCAACTGAGGAACAGGCCTATCGACAACTTCCAGGACGGCGCGCCGATACCGTACTCGATGGACTCGTATTCCTGTAATACTATCTTTTTAAAAATCATGTAAAAAAATTATCGTAGACGAGATGTTGGTAATACTTTTGAACGTCCTGGTGGATATATAGTTGATAATCGTCATGTTGTTCCATATTGTCCTAAATTATCAATTTTATTTAATTGTCATATAAATGTTGAGATAGTTTCAAGTATTAAATCAGTTAAATATCTTTATAAGTATATTTATAAAGGTCATGACGCTGCTGCTATAACAATTGAACCAGTGACAGAAAATATAGTTTTAGATCATAATGAGATACACAATTATATCGAAGCTCGTTATGTAGGACCAGTAGAAGCGAGCTGGCGTATTCTTGAAAAAAAATTACAAGATAAAAGTCATGCTGTAATACGTTTGCCTGTTCACTTACCTAATGAACAAAACATAACTATTGAAAATGAATGCAATGAAGATGCAATTTCTTCTGCTTTAAATCAAGTTACTATGTTAATAGACTATTTTGCACTAAATTTGCGTGATAATGAAGCAAAAAATTATTTATATACAGAAATTCCATGTCATTATACATTTAAAAAAGAAAAAGTTAATGGTCGAAATGTTTCACGTTGGGTTAAACGTAGTAGTCATTTTAATTGTATAGGACGAATGTATTCCATTAGTCCAACTCAAATAGAATTATTTCATTTACGATTATTGTTACTCACTGTCAAAGGAGCTATAAGTTTTGAAGATCTAAGGACTATTAATGGGCAAAATTATCAAACATTTACAGCTACATGTTTAGCTTTAGGTTTGATTGAAGATGATTGAAGATGAGCTATGGATGAAGCTGTTAAATGGATGATGCCACGACAACTTCGTAGATTATTTGTACGAATTTTACTACATTGTCAACCATTATATCCAGAAGAACTTTGGGAAAGATTTAAAATGGCGATGTCGGAAGATTACTCGCGACATATTGGTATATTACAAGGACAAAGAAAAGCATATATTACAATTAACGCTATGCTTCGCGCTGAAGGTAAAAGTCTTGCTGACTTTCCACAAATGGAACAATTGATAGACAATGTTGAAGAGGAAGATTATATGACACTTGATCAAATTACAGAAATTGGTACGAGACAGTATAATCAATTAAATAATGAGCAAAAAAAATAGTTGATACCGTGTTAAACAGATTAGATGATAATAATAATACTAGAAATTGCTTTTATATTGATGGTCCTGGTGGAACGGGTAAAACGTTTGTATATACAACTATTTATTATTTAGCCAAAATTAGAAGTAAACGTGTATGTACTATGGCTTTTACAGGGATTGCAGCAACATTACTTCCTGAAGGAAAAACAGTTCATAAAACATTTGGCTTGCCAGTTCCGTTACTTAATGATTCGTCATCCGTTATTAAAATTCAATCAAAAAAAGCTAAATATTTAAAAGAAATAGATATTTTTATTTGGGATGAAGCGCCTATGGCACCTCGATACGCTTTAGAAATAGTAGATCGAACGTTGCGTGATATTATGAATAACGATTTACCTTTTGGTGGAAAAATTATCGTATTAGGTGGTGATTTTAGACAACTTCTTCCGATCAAGATACGAAGTACTCGAAGTGAAATAGTGAATCTTTCTATTAAGTTTAGCTATACCTGGAAATATTTTTTAAATTTTTCTTTAACGCAAAATATGCGAGTTATTTCAGAAAAAATTAAATTTGCAAAATTTCTATTGGATATGGGTAATGGGATATTAAATGATTCTGAAGATAATATGGAAGTTCCTGAATGTTGTGTAGCACCAATTGATTCAGATATTGTAACAGACATATATGGCGATGTAATTCGTAAAAAAGAATTTGATAAAATAGCTAAAAGAGCGATACTCTCTGCAAGAAATGTCGATGTTGACGAAATTAATAAACAAGTTGTTGAATTATTAGATGTAAGTGGCGAGCGAATTTATACAAGTGTAGATAGTGCTGTAAATTGTAATGATAATGATGATATTGTTGAGTCTTTATTACCAGAATATTTAAATAGCCTTTCTCCAGCATGTCTTTCTCCTCACGAGTTGCGTTTAAGACCAAATTGTATTGTTATGTTAATTAGAAATCTTAGCATTAATGAAGGTTTTTGTAATGGTACTAGATTAATAGTTCTTGAGCTTGAAAATAATTTATTAAAATGCAAGATTTTGACAGGTGACAAAGCAGATGATATTGTTTTCTTAAATCGTATAACACTGTATTGTGAAAACGTATATCCTTTTACCTTTAAAAGAAGACAATTTCCAATAAAATTAGCTTTTGCTATGACAATTAACAAATCTCAAGGACAGACGTTTGACAAAGTAGGAGTTGATCTTCGTAAAGATGTTTTTAATCACGGAACAACTTTATGTTGCTTTTTCACGAGTACGTTCTTGGGAGTCATTGAAAGTTTATCTTGGTAATCAAAGAGAAAATAGATATGTTAAAAATCACGTATATAAAGAAATATATATTTAATTACATGGTAAAATAACATTTTGCTAAACAAGTGCAAATAATCATTTCCATATATTTTTGGCTGCTGAACACAAATTGGTTATCTAAATATTTCTATTTCATTTCAATAAAAAAAAGAGATATAATGAGCTAAAAAGGATAATTTTCAGAGATTTTATGATGTAGGTTTGCTAGAAAATTTTAAATTTCATTATTTTAAATTTCATTATATCATGCAAAAGTACTTATAAACTTCAAGTTTTTAAATAAATTTTATTTTATTTCAGTAATAAGTAATAAATTATTTAATAATTATACATTTTTAAGATATTACTATTTAAAAATTGGTTAGCATCAATATCACTTTGTTAATAAAAAAATAATTATTGTGTTGTAATGCCAAATTTGATAAATAACAAAGCTGATCTCAAATATAATAGATAAGGATCTTTACTAGAATTAGTATCTCAAATATATATAATAATTTAAAGGTAGTGTAAATAATTAATGCTGCAGATGAAATCTGTTGTATAAAAATTTGATATATTGGTATTTGTATTTCTACTCGATGGTTTTCACGCGCTTCGCTTATGACCAAAACTGATTTAAGAACGACGAATTATTTACAATTTAAGAACAACGATTGAATTGCGCGCTCGCGCTTGATCAACACGAATGGCATCGCGTCTGCCAATTCCACGCAAGATTGGTATATTAATCCGTTTCGAATGTCTGATTGTGAGTGCACGTGCTAGCGGAGCCTCGTCAAATGGCAATTAGCACGCGGGCAGAGAAGCGGAGTTAAAGTACGAACTTCCTGCCCCCGTGTGCGCGCACTACGACTTATAATAATTACCATTAAGAACGTTTCCATTCGGAACGCCTGGATCGAAACGCCAAACCCACGGTGCGGGTGTTAATCATCACGTTGGGTATGGTGGTTTCTTGTTTCGCAGAATTACGTCTCGGCGTTTCTTGACGATCAACATCGCGAAAAATCGCATGACTTGCTCAGGCAGTTACGCGAAGAAATCTATCGCGCTTTGGACTTCATAAAATGCTTGCGTATTTTTTTAAAGCGCTTTCGAAAAAAGTGAGATAATTGCTAAAAAATTTCCGAGATACTTTTACACTTTTATCTATTTTTTTTTCAAGAATTATATGTATTCTATATGTTTATATGCATTTGAGCATTATGGCAAGTAAAAAAATAGTTATTAAATTGTGTTGTAATGCCAAATTTGATAAATAATAAATAATCAAAATTAAATTGTTTGTAAAATAAAAAAAAAAATTTTTGTTTATAATAAATCTTTATCAGACACTATTTAATATATAAAAAATAATTCCTTTTATAATATTACCTTAATATTTTTATACTTAAGTTAAGCGAATCAACATTTAATCAATGAATTAAAATTAAATTTAGAATTATATATAAAATTAATATATAATAATTTATAATATAATATAATATTTAATAAAATAATATAATATACATATAATATCCAGTAAAAATTTTTATTATTGAATATAGTTTACAATAATTGGGCTTAATAAACGGTAACTCATTTAAATCTTATAACTTAATTATAGTATAAGACAATTGTTTGACAATTATATAACAATCAAAAGTGTATTTTTATAAATTCCGTAGATCCTTTATTCTTTAAATAGAGATCTTTAGATATCTTCATTAAAATAAGAACACTGAGAAACAACAACAGATTCTTCCTTGTAATTTTTATATTTTGTATGTATGTTCAGTAGCAGTGCAAAGAATACTAAAATTAATAAAATCAAGTTTGGGTTTGTTAAGCCCAAAGAAATGTGCAAATCAATCTTTCCTGCCAGAGTCATTCTTACAATTTTTCTTGGAAAGCAACTGCAAAATATAAATATTTATGTTTATACATTTATATTAATAATAAAATATAAGTTATTATTAATATAGGTATATCAAATGGATGATTATATTTGCTGTTTTTTAATTATTAATTATTATTAATTATTTAATATATTAATTACTTAACATTTGTCAGTTTGTTTGTTACTTTGCAATTTCAATTTTGAGTAAATAATTCTGTAAAATTACAATTTAAATTATACAAAAATTTATGATTACCTTATTTGTTTTTAAGATTCATTAAGTTTTCGCTTCTTAGGTGTTTCAATTCCTTTTAATAAGAATGGTAACAACATTTTTCCATTTAATTTGGTAATGTTTGTTATATCATTACAAACAAGATAATATGGTTCATCTTCAAAAAAATATAAAAATTGCATTTTAACCAAACCAACGTTTGATCAATAAATTAAAATTACATTTAAAATTATATGTAATACTAATATACATATAATACTATTTTATAACAATCTGAACATATAAGAAGCTTTACCTTTATTTTGTATAGTTCCTGTTACTTTTACTTTATCACCTTTTGTGATATTTAATTTAAGATATTCATCTTTGTTGAAGTTTATAATATGTATTTCTATTTTGTAGGTACCATCTGTGATTGATCCACAGCCAATTATTTTTTTTAACTTACTATTATGAACGTTAGCGAAATTTGTTTTAACGTATCCTTCTAATACTGTAAGATATATAAATTTATAATAATTGAAATTATTTTTAAGTATTTTTATTAATATAATATTATAAAATGTTTTTAATATTTGCAGAATACAAAGAAGATACGCGTATCAATATTTCGCTAATAAAACTTACAAACAAAATAATGGATGTGTTAAACACTTTATTTAGTGGAATAGAGACAGGATCAGCGACATTGGTCTTACTCGGGTTATATTTGCCCAAATTTGTAATTATAGTGTTACTCCGTATGAGTAATTCATATGGTACGTTACCATTGTTAAAATTAGAGTTTTTAGGAGTCCTAGCTTGTACTCCATCCAAATGTATAATCTATCAATGTGTTCATTTTAATAATTGTATGAAGTTTAACAGAGCATTTGTATATTTTTTTAAATACATATGTTCTTTAGAAAAATGTTATGTACAAAAGTTGTAAGATTTTGACAGAAATAAATAATGGTAAAATAAATTTAAAAAAAATTAATTTTTTAAACTTACATAAAGGTCCTTATCATTTTTCAAATAGAATTGTATGAATATAAATACTATGAGAAATACGACCGTTTTTGATATACAAATTGGAAAGAAGCGTCACATATGGTCAGAGCTTAGATCTTTGGTAGTCCAATATTAAGAATTGTATAATTTTTGTTAAAGTATGTAGATAATTCTCATGCTACACGTGATTAGCTGCTGAGCAGCACGTATGTAAGCCGTGTGTGTGTGCGTGCGCAGCACGACGGGAGAGTGTGAGCAGGTAGGGCCGAGCTGCGTACAGCGGGAAGCACACAGAAGACTCGATACATCCATCCGAAGCGTGTGCCAATAGTATAAGAGCTAAATACAGACGTGTTCGTGGTGATGTAAAGGAAAGCATAAATAAAGTCACATATAAGTATTGTTACGGAATATAAACTGCAGTGCTTTGGACATTTATTTCTTTCGATCCTGGGCTCCTAACTCAACAATTTTATTTACATAATATATTGTTGCGCCCGTGCTCTGACACCCGTTACAAAGCGGCGAGTTGCGAAGCGTCCCTGACGACCAGCTGTTATGGATTTATCGATTTTCTGTTTTTCAGTTGTTGTTGTTGTTCCGAGCCTCCGTCTCCGAGCGAACGTGACGGCTCGATTCTGTATTTATTCCGTTTGCTCTAATAAACGAGTCTTTTCTATTCTAATATTGTGTCGCCTCATTGACCGCGAGTGCCGGTTGCGCGAGCGAGTGAGAGAACGAGCGGTGAGACGTGAACGCGAACTCGGCGAGCGCAACATTTTTGGGGGCTCGTCCGGGATTGGACGAGCGACCGCGGAACAGGAGAGCGACAGAGATTCAAACGGACGGAATGGCCTCATCGGCGCCTTCCTCGAGAAAGCGAGCACGAGTGGGGACACCGCAGCCGGACGCCCCGGAGGTGACGTCGTTAGCGGCGACTCTGCAGACCGTCATCGAAGAAGTGCGGCAGCTGCGCGAAGAACAAGCGCGGAGGGAGGCGCAGCATACGGAGGAGCTGCGACGTCGGGACGAGAGGCAAGCGGAGGAGCTGCGGCGCCGGGACGAGGAGCTACAACGTCTCCGTTCTTTACAGCTAAGTCCTACCATAAATAGAGCGACCGAAGAAACGCGGAGTTCGGGGGTGCGTTCTGCGTTTCCCGGGGCGGGAGATGAGCGCGCGGGTACGTCGACTTATGGCGTGTTTCCAGTAGTGAGCGGTGCGCGAGCGTTTCCGGCGGCTTGTACCGCATTTCCGGGAGCGAATGACGCGCGCGTGGAGCTGGGCTTTAAACTTAAGCCCGACGTTTACGATGGGTCGGTCCCGCTGCGAGAGTTTTTCTCTCAATTTGAGATCATCGCGCGTGCGAATCAGTGGAGTGACGTGTCGAGAACTATTGCGTTGGCCTCGTGCTTAAGAGGGAAAGTGCGCTCGATTCTGGATTCGGTCGAGAATATCGGGAGCTTGGAGTACGCGGAATTAAAGTCAAAGCTGGAATTACGCTTTGGGGAGGGACACCTCTCTCAGAATTATTATTCGCTTTTCATAAATCGAAAACAGAAATACGGGGAGGATTTCGCGTCACTCGGTTCTGAGTTAGAGAGACTTGCCCGTCTAGTGTATCCCGAGTGCTCTTACGCGGTCCGAGATAAAGTCGCGTGCTCGCAATTTATTTCGGCACTTTCGGACGGCTTTGTAAAGAGAACTTTACAATTGGAAGGAATTACCTCCT
This sequence comes from Temnothorax longispinosus, assembly GCF_030848805.1. Classification (NCBI taxonomy): domain Eukaryota; kingdom Metazoa; phylum Arthropoda; class Insecta; order Hymenoptera; family Formicidae; genus Temnothorax; species Temnothorax longispinosus. The sequence goes on along the minus strand of NW_027270047.1, from coordinate 372,118 downwards.
TAAAGTTAGCGGTAGAAAGGGCGAAAGCTGTTAAAGCCATTCACGGGGAAAATTTTGGAGGTTTCGAGAAAAGAAAAGAGAATTTTGGTAAGCGTTACGAAAAAGAAGAAAAGAAGGACGACGCGCATGGTAAAATCGAGGAAAAAAAGGAGGAAAATGGCCGCAAGGGTTTCTCGCGTAATAATCGGTACCGTGCTTCCTCTAATAAGGAATGCTGGCTTTGTGGAAAAGTCGGACATTTCCGGGCGGAATGTCCTGGTGTTTGAGATCGCAAACGTAGCATCGCGACAAAGTCGCGTTCGGCTGCATGTCAGCACATGCACGCTTGCAATAAATTTCGTTCTCATATTTTATAAGGTGAAAGTGACTAATGTTCGCGTAAAATCGTCGCATGAAATTGTCAAGGAAATATTCGGTATAGCATGGATCTTTCGAGATTAGCTTTCCAGAAACTTTAACATTGTTATCAATAATAAAGTCAAACAACAACGCTAGAACAAAGGAACGATCCATGCTATACACAAAGCACTCGAAAACAGGTGACGACCCCGTCGGGTCGCCACGTGAAATCGGTGACGTCAGCTACATGACGCGGGACTCCGACGGCCAATCACCCTCCCGAAATTCTGGGAAATCTGCAGGGAGGGAGTTTCGCCTCGGAGGTGTTATAAGGGCCGTCGCTGCGCCGCGGAAACGATTTCGCTCGCAGATCAAAGAAAACCCGCTTTTGTACTCCGCTTTGCACACCGCTGTTCCGCGTTTTGAACGTTTTCGCCGCATCGCTAGCCGTAGCTTCTGTGCGCGCTCCACGGCTTCCTTGGAAAAAAGGGAAAAACTGTAAATTTTTGTACATATTCTATATTGTTAAATATATTTGTTTATTTGCAATTCGATACTTGTGCCTTGTTTTTGTGGTCGTCTCGTTACCTCGCGCTATCTCGCGCAACCGCGTGCTCTCGAACACCTGGTAACACGAAAAAGGGAAACGCCGGATTAGTTACTCTCGGCGGGGGGAGAGTGACCTGCGCGAACAAAACCTCGGATGTAGAGATACGTTCCGTTAGCGATAATAAGTGTAATTCTTTAAATTTCTGTTACAAGGGGAAGTTAGATGGAAAGGATTGTAATTTTAAAATTGACACGGGTTCCGATGTCTCCATTTTAAGTAGGAAGTTCCTTGAGGAAACTAAAAGAAAAATTCGGGTTGAAAATTGTTTTCTACGATATCCTACCGGGGAAAAGGTCCCTGTGGAGTTCAAAGTTGAGGTTGTAGTTCAAATCGGGGAATTTTCGGAAAAGGTTTCGATGTTCGTGGCTGAAATAAGTGACGAATGTTTGTTAGGAGGAGACTTCTTGAAAATCGTAAATTTAGGGGGAATTTTTGATTCAGTTTTTAGAAAAATAAAACTGAGTGATGGAAAAGTTTTGAATTGCTCTCGGGTAGAAAATTTTTCCGAAAATGTCGCCCCCTTTTTAAGGGAACTTTATGAAAAAAATTCTGAGGATCTAGATAAAGAACAGAAGAAAGTTTTCGCTGAATTTTTAATAAATTGCAGAATGTTTTTTCCGAAAACGTGATTGCGGGCAATTGTGAAATTGTTAATTATGAGATTAACTTAGAGGAAGGAACTGCTCCAATTAAACAAACTCCCCGACGTATTCCTTTTCGTATGCGAAAGGAAGTCGACGAAATTATTGAGGAGATGAGAGAACAGGGTGTGATCGAGGAGTCTTATAGCCCTTGGATTTCACCGGCTGTCTTTGTAAGGAAGAAAGATGGTTCGATTCGTTTTTGCGTTGATTTTCGGGAGGTAAACAAAGTGACTAAAAAGGATTCTTATCCTTTGTCCAGGATAGACGATATCTTAGATCAGTTATCAGGTTACAGTTGGTTTTCTACTCTTGATCTTAAGAGCGGTTACTGGCAAATTAAGATCCGTCCGGAGGATCGCGAGAAAACAGTTTTTTCTATTGGAAAGGGACTTTGGCAATTTACAGTAATGCCCTTTGGATTGTGCAACGCCCCTGCCACATTTCAGCGATTAATGGAAAAGGTCCTACGGAAATTACTATCGAAGATTTGTTTGTTATACTTGGACGACGTAATCGTTTTTGGTAAAAGTTTCGAAGAGATGATTAAGAATTTGGAGGAAGTATTTTCTCAGTTACGTTTAGCCAATTTGAAAATTAATCCAAAAAAATGTGTGCTTTTTCAAAAAAGGGTTAGATATTTGGGACATGTAGTTTCGGCAGAAGGCGTTGCTACGGATCCCGAAAAGATTGCTGCCGTGAAAGATTGAAAGATTCCTCATTCTAAGAAGCTGTTGCGCAGTTTTCTCGGTTTTTGTTCTTATTACCGAAAATTCGTGAAAGATTTCTCTTCCATTGCCAAACCCCTTTTTACATTGACTGGAAATCAAGTTAAATTTATTTGGGGAAACGAATGTCAAAATTCTTTTGATAATTTGAAACAAGCGTTGACGTCTCCCCCATTACTTTCTTTCCCGAAAGGGGAGGGTGAGTTCGTGCTAGACACGGACGCCTCTAACATCGGTATCGGTGCGGTGTTATCGCAGATTCAGGACGGGCAGGAAAAGGTTATTGCGTATTTCAGCCGTGTATTAAGTAAGACGGAAAAGAATTATTGTGTTACTCGACGAGAATTACTTGCAATAGTGAATTCGGTCAAATCTTTCCGCCATTATCTTTTGGGTCGAAAGTTTATTATCCGTACAGATCATGCTTCCCTTAGATGGCTCATGTCCTTTAAGGATTTAGAAGGACAACTAGCTCGCTGGCTGGAAAAGCTCCAGCAGTTTGACTTCGAAATTGTCTACCGAAAGGGACTTTTGCACGGAAACGCCGACGGTCTATCCAGGCGTCAGTGTGAAGAAAACGGCTGTATATTTTGCAAAAGAATAGAGGAGAGAAATGCTGAGGCGTTGAAAAAGACAGTCGCACGGATAGTTTTAGAGGGAGAAACTTTGGAAGATTGGAGAAAGCAGCAGCAGGAGGATCAGAGTATCGCAATAATTTATCGAGGTAAAGAGTTGGGGGAACGTCCGACTCGTTCTGAGATCTACGAGAGAGACGTCTCGGCGCAGATTTATCTGTCTTATTGGGATGCTCTTGTTTTGAAAAATGGCGTTCTCTATAAGAGGTGGGAAGCCCCTAATTTGAAATCTAGGATTTATCAACTTGTGGTGCCACGAAGTCGAATTAAACAAATTCTGGAGGAGGCACACGATTCTTCGTCAGGAGAGCATTTTGGAGTAAACAAGACTCTTGAGAAAATCCGGAAACGATTTTACTGGGCAACCTGTAAACGAGACGTGGAGGACTGGTGTAGGTCTTGCGAGGTCTGTGTTGCAAAGAAGGGCCCCTCGGGGAAGGGAAAGTCTCCGTTGCAGATCTTCAATGTAGGGGTTCCTTTCGAAAGGGTCCAGATGGACATACTTGGTCCTCTTCCTTTGACTAAGTCTGGAAACAAGTATTTGTTAGTAATGTAGATTGCTTTACTAAGTGGGTGGAAGCATTTCCTTTAAAAAATATCAGGGCGAGAATAGTAGCCGAAACTTTTGTTGGTCAGTTTGTTTCTCGACATGGAGTTCCCTCTGAAGTCCATACGGATCAGGGGAGGAATTTTGAGTCAAGGCTTTTCGCGGAGGTAGTGGGACTTCTCGGGATTAGAAAAACGAGGACTACCGCCTTGCATCCTTAGTCAGATGGTCAAGTCGAAAGACAGCATCAGACAATCATAAACTACTTAGCTAAGTATATCTCTGAAAATCAGAAGGATTGGGATCAGTGGATTCCCTTATTTCTTTTGGCTTATAGGTCTTCGAAGCATGAGGTCACCGGAGTGACTCCTGCAGAGATGTGTTGTGCTCGAGATCTTAGGCTACCCTTGGACCTGTTACAAGGAAGCCCTCCGGTTCTTCAGGAGGAGGAGCCTGGATCGGAAGGCGGGTTCGTCAAGAGATTGAGAGAAAAGTTAGAGGGAATACATTCTGAGGTTAGAAAAAGGATGAAAATTAAGTCTTCTAGAATGAAAACTTGGTACGACCGAGGTACTAGGAAGAATCTTCCTCGCGAAGGACAGAGAGTATGGTTTTATAATCCTCGAAGGAAGAAGGGGAAAGCCCCGAAATTGCAGAGTAGTTGGGAAGGTCCTTTCTTAGTTGTGAAAAGATTAAGTGATGTGGTCTTTTGTATCCAAAGAACGCCTAAGCACAAAAAGAAAGTAGTACATGCGGATAGGTTAGCTCCTTTTTCGGAGAGGACGGTGGGAAATTCGTAAAGAATCGGAACCCGGTAGTTTGTTTGAGAGTTTTCTTTTTATCAATGTTACTGCGTGTTATGTTACTGTTTTTGTTTAAGGTAAGTCTTCGTTTCTGGGGGATAGAAAGGGTTCCCTAAAGGATCCGAGACTCTTCTCTGAAGAAGCCGCCTGCCCACGGTTTTTGACCCATGGTTTTCCCGTGGGCCATAGGGCGAATGCCGGGCGGGGACTAGAGGAGCCCTGCGGGGCGCCGGGTCCATGGGAAGTTTCCCCCCCTTGTCCGAAGAACTCCGGAGCTGCGTCGGCGACTGCGAAGATGGAATAGGAGCGGCGCGAAGAAAGGAGACGGTCTCTCCTGCGAAGAGTATTGGGAGTCGCCCGGGAGTAGGCTATGGAGGGAGTCTGGCCAGCTCTCTCCAAAGAAGAAGCTGAAAGGGGACTAGCCCGAAGAAGCGGATTGGGACTGGAAAGGATGAGGCCCGGTAACCCGTTGTGCAGCAGCTCGGGGTAGGGCGGGGACCATCCACGTGCCCTGGAATCCGCAGCAGGAAGAGCCGCTAGGACACTGCTCTCCAGGATTGTCGGGACGACAATCTTGAAGAGGGGGAGCAGTGTTGCGCCCGTGCTCTGACACCCGTTACAAGGCGGCGAGTTGCGAAGCGTCCCTGACGACCAGCTGTTATGGGTTTATCGATTTTCTGTTTTTCAGTTGTTGTTGTTGTTCCGAGCCTCCGTCTCCGAGCGAACGTGACGGCTCGATTCTGTATTTATTCCGTTTGCTCTAATAAACGAGTGCTTTCCTATTCTAATATTGTGTCGCCTCATTGACCGCGAGTGCCGGTTGCGCGAGCGAGTGAGAGAACGAGCGGTGAGACGTGAACGCGAACTCGGCGAGCGCAACAATATGATGCTTCTAATTATTTTGCATATAAAAGTATTAATTCTTTATCTGTATACGTTTCTTGTATCCTAGAGTGTATATGTGAGTCCGTCACATTTGAGATTATTTTCTTTACTTTAAAGTATTTTTAAAAATCTGAAAAAATTTACAAAACGTCTGTCTACATTGTAGTTGACGATTTTATAGTTTTGATAAATATCGTTTATTTAATATTTTCTGATAGGCTTGCAAGTTTTACGGTTACAAATAGATATCGTTTTGGCTCAAATGCCGTAGACCCACGTATACAGACGGAAGGTTAAAGTAGAGTTATCACAAAATTAATAGTTTACGAAATATTTTATATTTTATTTCAGCACATCTTGGCTAGAAATATAAATAAAATACATCCTAAACTATTAGTTTTAAAAGATAAAACTGTTATATCTTTTATATGCAATATAATTATAGAAATCATACTATATTTAAGAAATTATAGAATTCTATTTAAAAAAGGGCAATGATTTTTATATGATCTTCAAAAATTAAGTTTTTCGAAAATTTATTGTACCATTATTTATCCATCTCCAAATTCGGTAAATGTTTACAATTAGGGCCTGGTCTCCGATGACCTTGACCTTGACATATGTTGTCAAGGTCACCCTCCTGAGTGACCTTCAGAAGGTTTTAGTTGGGGGTCGCTTCTTATTAAAAAGTTATTAACAAAAAAAGTTTGGAAAATATAGCAGCTATTTTGAGTATTGAAAGGCATAAATGACTAATATATATGTCGAAACAGTTCACGCATACGCTTTCCACGCGAACCGAGGTTCACGCACACCCCCCCGTGCTTTCGGGGGAGGTGCGGTAGCCCCGAAATAGTTCACGCATACACTTTCCACGCGAACCGAGGTTCACGCACACTCCCCCCTGCTTTTGGGGGAGGTGCGGTAGCCCCGAAATAGTTCACGCATACACTTTCCACGCGAGCCCGAAAGCAGGGGGGGGGGTGTGCGTGAACCTCGGTTCGCGTGGAAAGTGTATGCGTGAACTATTTCGGGGCTACCGCACCTCCCCCGAAAGCACGGGGGGGTGTGCGTGACCTCGGTTCGCGTGGAAAGTGTATGCGTGAACTATTTCGGGGCTACCGCACCTCCCCCGAAAGCACGGGGGGGTGTGCGTGACCTCGGTTCGCGTGGAAAGTGTATGCGTAAATTATTTCGGGGCTACCGCACCTCCCCCGAAAGCACGGGGGGGGGTGTGCGTGAACCTCGGTTCGCGTGAAAAGTGTATGCGTGAACTATTTCGGGGCTACCGCACCTCCCCCGAAAGCACGGGGGGGTGTGCGTGACCTCGGTTCGCGTGGAAAGTGTATGCGTGAACTATTTCGGGGCTACCGCACCTCCCCCGAAAGCACGGGGGGGTGTGCGTGAACCTCGGTTCGCGTGGAAAGTGTATGCGTAAACTATTTCGGGGCTACCGCACCTCCCCCGAAAGCACGGGAGGGTGTGCGTGACCTCGGTTTGCGTGGAAAGTGTATGCGTGAACTATTTCGTGCTACCGCACCTCCCCCGAAAGCACGGGGGGGTGTGCGTGACCTCGGTTCGCGTGGAAAGTGTATGCGTGATTTATTTCGGGGCTACCGCACCTCCCCCGAAAGCACGGGGGGGGTGTGCGTGAACCTCGGTTCGCGTGAAAAGTGTATGCGTGAACTATTTCGGGGCTACCGCACCTCCCCCGAAAGCACGGGGGGGTGTGCGTGACCTCGGTTCGCGTGGAAAGTGTATGCGTGAACTATTTCGGGGCTACCGCACCTCCCCCGAAAGCACGGGGGGGTGTGCGTGAACCTCGGTTCGCGTGGAAAGCGTATGCGTGAACTGTTTCGACATATATATTAGTCATTTATGCCTTTCAATACTCAAAATAGCTGTTATATTTTCCAAACTTTTTTTGTTAATAACTTTTTAACGAATAGCGACCCCCAACTAAAACCTTCTGAAGGTCACTCAGGAGGGTGACCTTGACAACATATGTCAAGGTCAAGGTCATCGGAGACCAGGCCCTAATTGTAAACATTTACCCCAATTCTACAACTTTTGCATGATGAAATATTTTAGAAGAAAATACGTATTTCTAAAAAAGTTTAATAGGATGTAATGTTATACATTCTTTTTAAGATCTGATTAATTCAAAATATTTCAATATAAGTAAAAAAACTAAGAAATTAAAGATAAAGAGCTATATTTACAGAGTTGGATTGTATATGAGTTTCTATCTTTACGTCCTCATTCCACGCAACCACTTGGACACGTTTACCTTGCCCATTATTTAAATAAAATTTAAAGAAATTATATTGTGTGGTCGTTCCTACTACACGTGGAGATTCTATTCCATCTACGTATCCTACAATTTCACTGTAAATATAATGTAATGAATATAAGTAAATTATTTGAGAATAGGCATTCTATTTTTTTGCATAAACTGTCACCTGTTGTAAGATAATTTTTATATCCTAATTAAGTCATTGTTATTAAGTACATATTTTGTTTTATTATTATCAGTATTTGAGGACAATATATATATATATATATATGAAAAGAACTTAGAACAACATATACCATGCATTTGTAGCAGTTTGCAGAAGAGACTTGTCATCAACCAAAAAGGAATTTATCAACAAAATTTTTGTAGCATAAATGGTCTTTATTTATGCTACAAAAATTAGTAAAGTTTAGTAAAAAAAAATTGTTATAAAATACTTACACAGTTGAATCATATGTTTGATGTTTTCAAGAACATCATTTGGAGTAAGCAACTTTAATATATCTGTTTCATTTTGTAATTGTAAATTGTTTGAAACACTGGGAATAATGTTATCTTGAATATCTTTAGGCTAAAGGTCCATATTTTCTTGTCTTTCCTTAAAATTTGTATTACCACTGTGTTGGAAAAAATACGTTTAATGAAAATGATTCGGTTTAGTAAACTTTTCGAAAACTTGCACATTGACTTTGATGACATATGATTAAAAAAAAAACGTATTTTAAGTTTCAAACACGTTAAATTAAAATCCATTTATTTAATTTAAAAAAATTACAAATTATTTATTATTTTTGTAATTTTGCTCGTATGGATGTGTGTGTAGATTTTTATGTGCGTGTTTGTGAGTGTCTGCGCAAGAGTGTGTGTTGTATAACACACATACGCACATACATCATATACATATATATGTATATATATATATACATATATATATATATATATATATACACAGGGTGTTCGATATAAAAGTAACCACCCGAATACGGGGGGTAGATTGGGTCAAACTGAAAAGAAAAGTCTCGTACCATTTTGCAAAATTCGCAATAGTTAACGAGTTATTAAATAAAACGTCTGAGCGAATGAGCGCACAAGGAGCGATAAAGGCGGGCCTCGGCGGCTGGCTGGGCTGGCACGGTGCCCGGCGCGCGGCGAGCGGTGGGGGTCGAGAGACGAGCGGCGAGCGGGGCGCGGCGCGGCGCGGCGAACGTCGAGCGACAGATGTTATACACCGCGGCGAAAAAAATATTAGAGCCAGCCCATACTAAACTTACGATAATTCCTTCGCGTAAACGGGATTTTGTAGTAACTTACAATAATTTACTCCGCGTAAACGAGTGAATTATCGTAAGTTACTACAGAAGTAACGCGCTCGCGTAAACGTAGTAACAGGTAGCACACGTATTGCATAGGCATTGCCGTAGCGTCTTACGCCTTAGATAATATTAATTAGTTTAGCTTGAATTATGTGTAATAGAAACATTTAATTTAGTAAATTTATTATTTTGCATGTCAAAGTTTACGAGGTTTACCAAGCTTCACTTTAACTTTTGTTTATGTTAGAATAACTTTAATGGTGCGTGTCCACCTGCGAGTAAAACTCTCGAGAGTAGCTCTCGAGATTGATTCTCGCAAATGGACACATTCCTGGAGAGTACCTAACGGAGAATGAATCGCAGCTCTCGGCGAGCGAACTTTTATCAAGACCTACTCGCAAATCGACACGACGTTATTTTACTCTCGGAGATCAGCTCGCCAAGCTCGAACGCTGTTCGTATTTTGAGAGCTACATGTTGAGAGTAAAAACCGAGATGGCAAAAGTTTGTTCCTTTGATGACACAAAGGAACTTATTGAATAATGCGGAAATCATGAACTATTGTAGAATACTACTGTGACAGAAATAAAAAAATTTTAAAATTTTTATGTACTGCGAATAAAGTGCGAAAAAAATTCATAATTTAAAGAATTAGATAAGAATATTTTTAATCCATTTTCTAATTACTTGGTCAATAATTAGTTACACTTTAGTTTTACATACTTTGCACGTTTTAGTTACAGTGCTGAAATTAAATACATTTAATTTTACATCGCGAATTAAGTACATTTAAAAAAAAGAAAATAAAATTATTAAATATTTACATGTAAAAATCTAACATCAAGGTATTTCGCAAACTGAAAATTAAATAATAATATCGCACTATGTATTCCACTTCACAATTTGTAAGTCTGTGGAAACTTTTAATTGTTGGGAGTCTTCAATCTTAAGCTCTCTAATTAGAGCAGATCCGGCACCTGCAATCAATCCATTGATCGACCCAGAAGGTCTTTTTGTTGTTATTTAACACTCTTTTTCTTTTTAAAATAATGCTATCCACTATAGCAGCCGCAAGTTTTTTCGTTTACGCGACATTATGATGTCACCACTCTCAGACATCGACTAAAAAAAATACGTAAGTGGACACGGTTTTGAGAGAACTCTCCGAAAGAATACTCTCTGGATTCTCACGAGATGCTCGCGAGAGTACAATGTCAGAAAAATTACTCTCAAATGGACAGTGTCAGAATCAATCTCGAGAGCTACTCTCGACAGTTTTACTCGCAGGTGGACACGCACCTTAAAACTCTCGAGAATATCTCTCGAGAGTTGATTCTGACACTGTCCATTTGAGAGTAATTTTTCTGACATTGTACTCTCGCGAGCATCTCGTGAGAATCCAGAGAGTATTCTTTCGGAGAGTTCTCTCAAAACCGTGTCCACTTACGTATTTTTTTTAGTCGATGTCTGAGAGTGGTGACATCATAATGTCGCGTAAACGAAAAAACTTGCGACTGCTATAGTGGATAGCATTATTTAAAAAAGAAAAAGAGTGTTAAATAACAACAAAAAGACCTTCTGGGTCGATCAATGGATTGATTGCAGGTGCCGGATCTGCTCTAATTAGAGAGCTTAAGATTGAAGACTCCCAACAATTAAAAGTTTCCACAGACTTACAAATTGTGAAGTGGAATACATAGTGCGATATTATTATTTAATTTTCAGTTTGCGAAATACCTTGATGTTAGATTTTTACATGTAAATATTTAATAATTTTATTTTCTTTTTTTTAAATGTACTTAATTCGCGATGTAAAATTAAATGTATTTAATTTCAGCACTGTAACTAAAACGTGCAAAGTATGTAAAACTAAAGTGTAACTAATTATTGACCAAGTAATTAGAAAATGGATTAAAAATATTCTTATCTAATTCTTTAAATTATGAATTTTTTTCGCACTTTATTCGCAGTACATAAAAATTTTAAAATTTTTTTATTTCTGTCACAGTAGTATTCTACAATAGTTCATGATTTCCGCATTATTCAATAAGTTCCTTTGTGTCATCAAAGGAACAAACTTTTGCCATCTCGGTTTTTACTCTCAACATGTAGCTCTCAAAATACGAACAGCGTTCGAGCTTGGCGAGCTGATCTCCGAGAGTAAAATAACGTCGTGTCGATTTGCGAGTCGGTCTTGATAAAAGTTCGCTCGCCGAGAGCTGCGATTCATTCTCCGTTAGGTACTCTCCAGGAATGTGTCCATTTGCGAGAATCAATCTCGAGAGCTACTCTCGAGAGTTTTACTCGCAGGTGGACACGCACCATTAAAGTTATTCTAACATAAACAAAAGTTAAAGTGAAGCTTGGTAAACCTCGTAAACTTTGACATGCAAAATAATTAAATTTACTAAAATTAAATGTTTCTATTACACATAATTCAAGCTAAACTAATTAATATTATCTAAGGCGTAAGACGCTACGGCAATGCCTATGCAATACGTGTGCTACCTGTTACTACGTTTACGCGAGCGCGTTACTTCTGTAGTAACTTACGATAATTCACTCGTTTACGCGGAGTAAATTATTGTAAGTTACTACAAAATCCCGTTTACGCGAAGGAATTATCGTAAGTTTAGTATGGGCTGGCTCTAATATTTTTTCGCCGCGGTGTATAACATCTGTCGCTCGACGTTCGCCGCGCCGCGCCGCGCCCCGCTCGCCGCTCGTCTCTCGACCCCCACCGCTCGCCGCGCGCCGGGCACCGTGCCAGCCCAGCCAGCCGCCGAGGCCCGCCTTTATCGCTCCTTGTGCGCTCATTCGCTCAGACGTTTTATTTAATAACTCGTTAACTATTGCGAATTTTGCAAAATGGTACGAGACTTTTCTTTTCAGTTTGACCCAATCTACCCCCCGTATTTGGATGGTTACTTTTATATCGAACACCCTGTATATGTAATGATGTATGTGCGCATGTGTGTTATATATGTGGGTCATATATGTATATATATATATATATATATATATATATATACACCCACATTGCATATATAGTACATATTATAGTTAAAAAATTTATTTAAAAATTTATTTATTTAACTCACGTAGATGAATCCGATAGTTCAATATCAGGTAATTCTTTCGCAAGCAGCTCACTCCAATTATTTGGAACAAATGCTGGATCTTGCGAACTTTTTCGTGTTTTAATGGTTTTTTTATACGTGTCTTTCTGTTTCTTGTAAGAAGACATAGTATTAAATGCGATGAGACACGTTACACAAGTAACATATCAATATTCTTTTTACAATAACAAACTTTCCATAGCAACTAAATTAACATTGCTGCTTTTGTCTTCACACATGTATGTTGTAATATATATATATATAGGATGTAAAAGAAGTTCCATATTTTCTTTTTTAATCGTATACAGCTTGATTTGAAATGAAAAGTTTGGTAGTACCGTCTAACTTAAAGAATTTAATTTTTGTATGTTGCGTATAGTCTCTGTTTAAAATGTAAGAAGAATAGGAGGAGAGATCATATATCCGAAATATAGAGCGATTGTGTTCGTATTAACTTAGTCAGATCGAGTCATGTTAGATGGCGATACGAGCGTCGTCAGGTGTGTTCCCGCGCGTTCTGCGCTGGACGCGTCGTAATTTGAGAAAAGAATTGTGTTGCGCGTGCGCGAGGAGGAAGCGTGCGAGCCTACGACGAACCGAGCGGGCATTAGTTTCCGGACGTTGGTCGAGTAAACAACGTGCTCGTGCTTGAGACGTACCGTTATTAGAATATTCGAGAAGAGCGAGTCGTAGCTTTGGTCAAGACCGATTGTCGTCTATACAACGTGAGCTCGTATATCTGCTACATGGATAGCAGATCTTGTCAGCGAGAAATAGATTGGAAGAAACATACGCCACGAGACTATACCGACTCAGAGATCGACCACGCCCTTATAGCTGCGTGCAAAGAAGGAAGGACGATCCGCCATTACCGTATCGTCGTATCTCACAAAGGAATAACCGCTGTTGAACGACTTGAGATGTTTGATGGCCTATCAGAAAGAGAAAAAGGGGATTCTTATATTAAGAATCTATTCAGTAAGCAGAGATTTCTACAGTAAAGAGGTAACTTTCAGATTTCCGGCAACCACAGATCCTTATCTGGTTTAGAGAAGCTCTCGTATGACCGAGTGCTAGGGCGGAATAATATTCCCCTCTCCTTATTGCGATCGTGGTTCCAGATTTCTTGATATATATTGCGGGAGGCTAATGTCCTCAGAGAACGATGCCGATTGTCAAAGGACAAGCCTGGCATCACATGTAACGTTCAAAACGATTCGAATCTGAGCTCAGTAAAATTATTAGAGATTTGTTTATGGTTGCAACCTATACATATATGATTATTTCTCTTTTATTAAAACTCTGATTAATTCGAGTCCATAAAGAATTATTATCATTTTAACCGAGAAACACTTTCTGTTTATATAAAATTACTTACGTTACTTTATTCCTCACTTGTGTTACATATATTTCGATTCTTTGCGTCATAGATTGTTTCGAGTATATAATTATATTCCTTCGCACGTTCACGTATATTATACTGTATTCATTTCGAACGATGCAAGGCAGCGACGATTACCGATAAGAAGTAATTATAGATTGATACGTCTTTCCTTAGATATTGGGATATATACAAAACAGTGACATATAATATAGTGTATAACTTATTGCACATTTTCTATTATCTTCTGATTTTATGAGCTACTTCCAAAGATACTATACCGATTGGTCATTCGAACTAGAAGGAAATTACATAACGAAAGTTAATACGACGTATCAATCTATCCATTACATATTCTTTATTGCTATGTATTTATGCTTATTTATCTTGTATAACAATTTACTTTATTTCATGTATTATCTGTTTCATACGAATGATCTAATTACACGAACTTATTACGATGTAAGTTATAGTCTTACAAACAATAGTTGAAGTTACATACAGTCCTGAGAAAGATTAAGATAATATAACTTCTTTTGAGAAATCAACATTCAAGAGTTATTGTATGATCTGAATATTGGGAAGCGTATTAGTTTATGCAAATTGACAAAAGGATTCGTCTGAGAAATATTATGTATTATATTACTTGCAATTTATTTCTTTGTATCATCATTTCTTATTTGTTGTACGAATACTGATAAGGTTTTAGGCAGTTTTCCTTATCCATGCAACAAATGTTGGTATTCTTTAATTATTTCTGCCAAGTAAAATATATGATCTCTCCCTCGAACAGTAAAGTGTATGTGTCGTTCATCTACTCATTAAATCTAAAGCCTAGGCTCCTGTGCGAGCTTGTACGAAACAGTCTCATTAAGCTTTAATGTATAATAGAAGCACTAATTTCTCGTCAATTTTTTTCTGATTTCTCTCATTCACGTGTGTAGAATGACTTAGAATAATATTCTAAACAATTTTTGCATAGTTTAATTGTAACATACATAATGTTTTTATGTCATACAATGTCTTTTTTTCGTTTATGAAAAGATTTAAATAATTTCATTTTTTTAAAGCAATAATAATATATTAATGTATGTATAATACACTATTGTCTTGACAAATTTTGTTGAATCAAGCATCAATAATAAGAGATTATAAATCTTTTTATTTATGAAATAATGTAAAAAAGGACTATTTATATAAAAACTATTTACTATTTATTTTTTATGTAATGATCTATTTAATTAAAAGCGCGCGCGTAGCGCGCGCCTGTAGAGTTCTAGTATAATAAAAAATATTAAATACTAAATACATGTATGATATCTTTATTAATATTCTTCCATTAATATACATACGTTACATTACATACATACATACATACATACATATATACATATGTACATATGTACATACATTATATTACATATATTGCATACGTTACATACATTACATACATATGTCATGTTATACTGTGACCGGACGGCACGAGTTGAGCCCGATTCCGGCGGATAATATTCCTATCGAACGGTTCGCCATTCGGTTTACAACCTTAGACTACCGAGAAGGTAAGTTCGCATCAACGCCACGATTATTCGCAAGACGCTAATCGGAATTTCTTTGTTTCAGAAGGATGTCCCTGATGAATCACCGTTGCTGCTTCTCATCCCTGGATCCTCGCTTTACATCGCATACCAGATAGAGGTAAGTAAGGATAAATTAATTATATCCTAATTATTTGAATTTTATTTCAGACTGATGTCCCTGTTGGATCACCGTTGCTGCTTCTCATCCCTGGATCCTCGCTTTACATCGCATACCAGATAGAGGTAAGTAATTATAAAATAATTATGTGATAATTATTTTATGTTTTGTTGCAGATCGACGCCCGGAATGGATCGCCGTTGCCGTTATCCGTCTCTGGATCCTCGCTTTACCTCGCATACCAGATAAGGATAAGTCCCGATAATTATGTTTTAATTATGTACTAATTCGCTTCTTTTCTTTCAGGTTCCCGCCTCGGATGGATCGCTGCTCTGTTGCTGCTCTGCTTCCCCGGATCCTCGCTTTACATCGCATACCGGATTGCCGCTGGCCAACTTTTATTCCAGATAATTATTCCGATCGGAGGACTTTGTGCCCCGTGATTGTTAAACTATGATCACGCACTCGGCCGTGACCATCACTCTATCATACAATGTTCGTGCGCAGAATTAACGAACGAGTATTCGGTGGTTAAATACAATGATTAATAATGTCCGCACAATATTCCGTATCCGCGTGACCCAATGCCCGTGGTTGTTATATACTCGATAATTGCACTTCCGTTAATTAACAATGTATCCGAATTTCAACTCGCGTATTGTTGCTAACACTCGATTGTATTTGGCAATTAATTGCCCCTCGCTGTTAGTTAAGACGAGTAATTTTTACGCGATAGTACGCGGGAGTTCTCGGTTGTAAAGTATAACGCGTATGCCGATCGTACAGAGTGTGATACGTGTATTCGCCACGGCTATACCCGAGAGACTGCCTCGAGCGGTCGCTCTCGCTTGGGCTCCCCACTTATGCCGGATCGCTCCCACTCCTCGAACTTTCTCGATTGTCCATTGTTCGCGGCCGGCACATCTGGCCCGATCATGCGAAAACACGATGATTTTCACTACCCTCTCGCGTGCCCTTTTGCGCATCTTCAATTTACGCCCGTTCTAGAAGGTTCCCGTGGAAATTTCCACGCGCAACGCAGTGCGAGAATCTCCCTTCCTTGGCACCGCTGCACCAAGTTTCCGTTCCCAGAAATTTCTCGACGCGGATGACGTCGACCCTTGCGCACCTCCTCGGAGATGCCCCTGATGGTGAATTCGGGTGTTCTCCCTGTGGATGACGTCCGGGTGACGTCTCTGTCGTCGGCCGTTGACGCCGACCCCCTGGCTGGGTTTTTCGGGAGCTGGTATTACCTCTCCGGGCCACTGTTCCTGGAGATGATGCGTTTCCCGGGGATCTCGTCGGAGCACGACGTCGGCCCCCTAGGCGAGTGTCCCAGGACCTCTCGTGACGGATTCCGTCGTTTGTTCCCGGGGAAGATGCGTTTCCCGGAAAACTCGTCTGACCTTGACGTCGACCTCCTGGGAGGGTGTCCCAGGTTCTGGTGAGACGATCGCATGGCTTAGTTCCTGGCGAAAATGCGTTTCCCGGGGATTTCGCCGGACATTGGCGCCGACCCCCTGGGGAGGCTCCTTCGGTCCTCGCGAGTCCGTCGGACCCCTTTTTCCCCGGAGAAGATGCGTTTCCCGGGGATTTCACCGGGTCATGACGCGAACCCCCCTGGGGCTGTGTCCCAGGCTCTCGTGAGACGCTCCAACACCTTTGTTCCTGGAGAAGATGGTTTTTCCGGGAACTTTTGCTTTTCTCGGCGCCCACCTCATGGACGCGCGTACCGGGGGATGTTCCTCCGTGCCCCCAATACAGGTTACCGCCGTAACTCTGTGTCAGCGTTTCGAACTAGACGCGTTTATCTTTGTGCGATAACTATCGCTAAACTATACCGACAACCGCTAAATAATATGAGACCTTTTCGATCGGCGGTGAGTCAAAGTATCAACTAAACCTTATTTTGTATCTATCGGCCGGATATATTTCCTAACCTATACGTATGTGCGATGTTCGCCGTTTTACCGGCTGTTATGCTATCGAGCCTGCAGTTAATGAAACGCAAATCTAACTCTAGATGGCCATACGGGCCTTTAACGCGACTTAATTCTATTTCTTTAACGAGTTACGTTTTTTTCGAACTGAATAAGCGTAATCTTAATTCTAACGGCTCATGGCCTTGTGAACAAACTAACCAAAAGCAAACGTCCTACGCAAAAACCAAAATGGCAAGGAAGATAAACAAGAAGATAAACGGGTATTTATATATATATATATTTTTCCGTATGCCTTCTTCGGCATCGGAATCTTATATCTAGAGAAAGAAATAGCCATATGGGCTTGATGCGGTCTTTTTAAATAGAAACTGGAAAACCCGAATGATCGCCTGGGTTTCGCGCCTATTCCTCACGACGAGTCTCTCCTTCGTACTCGCCGGGAGATTTATTCTCATCTTGCATCGTATGCGTTCGCCGTCGCGCAGGCGCCGTTTTTTCTTAGCTGTTCGAGCTAATCAATGAACTCTCGAGTATTTTCGCTCCGCCCGCTGTCCGGGAGTGCGGTTGTCATCTCCGCTCGCTCCTCCGGTTGCTGCGTCCGCTGACTCGTTCCTTGCGGGCTTTCACCCGCTCTCGCCTGCTTACCCGAAGTGTACGGTTGCAATACTACTACATACATTACATACATATGTCATGTTATACTACTACATACATTACATACATTACATACATATATATGGGGCATTCTTTCTCAAAATAGCCACCCCTCTGCACATTTTATTTTTGAAGATAAAATCATAGACCTAGGATAAGATAGACGGAGCGTAAGCCTGCGGGGTAGGTGATAGCGCGGGAGGGGAAATAGACCCAAATTTCGGCAAAGTTCGGTTAGACTCGGAAACATTCGAACGCTCGACCGACTCGACAGCACACGGATGTGCCTTCGCGCTTTGGTGTGCGTTGGCAGCATGTGGAGGGGATGCGCTGGCATGCGCTGTTTGTTCGATTACACATTTGACAGTGTCAAATTGACACATTTCTCCGGACGGTGGATACTATAACCTAGGCTTTGTTCGGGGAGCGCGCTATCAGCGCTATTTGGTTATTCTATCCTTGTTGTACATCTGATGAGCGATAAAGATAGAACGATGCAATAGCGTTAATAGCGCGCTCCCCGAACGCAGCCCTAGAATACAGAAGCGTATCATGGAAATGAAGTGCTTAATTGGTATTTAGTGTACAGATTTCGTCGCTCGTCGGTCGCGGCGTCGTCGAGTTGCGGAGGATGCGCGGCGCGCGGTGAGAATCCGCGAGGGAATATCGCCGGACGGGATCTCCGAGATTGTTACATTCTTCCGCAAGCGTTGCTCCTACGGCGGGATTGACCGCCATATAGGGAATCACCTTGCCCATCTTCCGCGTGCCTTTTTTCCCCTCGAGCAATAGGTTCGAGGGATTCGAGTGGCTTAACGTTGCGCTGAACGACGAGGGAGGTGCTCTGGACCATCTGGAAAGGTACCAAAGGAAAGAAAGTTTGCTGCTGCTGCTGTTGCTGTTGCTGGCACCGTTGGTGTCGAGACATCGCGCGAGCGTGCCCTCCGGAAGAATCTCGGGTACCCCCGGGAGCTCCTCGAGCGACTAGAAAATCCTGAGATGCCTCGCGAACGCCCACGGGAATATCCTGCGAGTACTTAATTTGAATGCGGGCTCGAAATCGCGACTTTATTTCCACGGAGGAAAGCGCGCCTGAGGCGTCGAAGATGTGACGCGCATCGCATTTTTGTAATTACGGTAAATACTTATGCAGAATTTGCATATTTATTTTTTATTTGCAGAATTTGACGTTTGCGATCGTCATATGCGACAACTTCAATTCACGCGCGCGTAACGTGGTCCGAACGTCCCCGAGTCTAACCGAACTTTGCCGAGACTTGGGTCTATTTCCCCTCCCGCGCTATCCTTACCCCCCTTGTCCATAGTAGCAGTTTACGCTCCGTCTATCTTATCCTAGGTCTATGGATAAAATGCTTTGCGAGATCTCAAAATTTCCGTCAAAAACTCAATTTTTTGGATGCCGTATGGCGATTTTCATTTACATTCAAGGGTGAGGCAGTATGACTAAATTATCGCGCAAACCATCCTAAAAAATAGGAAAGTATGCAAATAACATCTAAAATCTTAGCAATTTCTATCAAATTCGATGCAATTTTGAAACAAAATGATTTATGACATCCAATTAAATAGTTTTCAGACGTTACCCCCCCCCCCTTATAATCAAAATAAACCCTTCAAAACCACTCCTGAATCATCATTTTGACAAATTGACAATTATTCTAAAACAAATAGAGTAAAAAAATTTAAATAGAGTTCACGGGCCGTGAAATTCTTCCAGAGTATATTTCAATCAAATTCACCCCCATAAGGATCATAACCAATCAATAAAAATCATCCCCTACACATCATTTAGACAACTGAGCAATTATTCTCAGGCAATTAAACATAAAACTCTTTTTTAAGTCTTACAGGCCATAGAATTCTACCAGAATGTATTTTGATAAAATTCACACCCATGATAATCAAAATCAGCCCTTAAAAATCATCCCCTAAAAATGAGGTTGAATTAAATAGACTTAATAAAAAAGTTTTATGTTTAATTGCCTGTGAATAATTGCCTAGTTGTCTAAATGATGCGTAGAAGATGATTTTTATTGATTGGTTATGATCCTTATGGGGGTGAATTTGATTGAAATATACTCTGGAAGAATTTCACGGCCCGTGAACTCTATTTAAATTTTTTTACTCTATTTGTTTTAGAATAATTGTCAATTTGTCGAAATGATGATTCAGGGGTGGTTTTGAAGGGTTTATTTTGATTATAAAGGGAGGGGGGTAACGTCTGAAAACTATTTAATTGGATGTCATAAACCATTTTGTTTCAAAGTTGCATCGAATTTGATAGAAACTGCTAAGATTTTAGATGTTATTTGCATACTTTCCTATTTTTCAGGATGGTTTGCGTAATATTTTAGTCATACTGCCCCACCCTTGAATGTAAATGAAAATCGCCATACGGCATCCAAAAATTGAGTTTTTGACGGAAATTTTGAGATCTCGCAAAGCATTTTATCTCCAAAAATAAAATGTGCAGAGGGGTGGCTATTTTGAGAAAAATGCCCCATATATATATATATATATATATATATATATATATAGTGTTGCGTGCATGCCGCCCGGTGTACCTTTCCGACACCGAGCTGAAGCGTGCAACGGAAAGTCGAATGTAGCCTGTCCTTAGTAACGAGCCAGTTATTGATTTTATTGATTTAATGAAACAGCAGATAGATTTGTTCTCGAGCTGCTGGACCGGGCGGACGTGGTCCACGCTCTCCTGTATCGCGACGTTATAATAAACATCGAGATTATTCTTGTTATAACTGCAGTGTTTCTGTTATTTCCGTGAGCGTCGGGAGTGTGAGCGTGTGTGAGTACGAACGACTCGGCGAGCGCGACAATATATATATATACACATATATATTAGGGTGTGTCTTTTGGAGCAACTTTATTTTTTCATTTCACGAATAGCATATACTTGCAGGAAGGTAAAATAAGATACCTGTTAAAATTTTAGCCCTTAATATTAATATTAACAGGTCGTTTATCGCGATTTTTTATTTTTTATTTAGTAAGATAAAAAAAATTTTATAACTATCTAACAAACAGTAATACAGCATTGCGCCACATAGATTTTTTGTAGTAAATTTACCGCTCTACAAAAAAGATCTCTTATCATTTTTTTATAAATTCAACCGTTCAAAAGATATTCAAAGTTAAAGTTTGATAAATTTTATAAAACTTGTTTTTGCTTCTTATGAATGTTGTATTGTGACCGGAACAACGATTGATGATGTTAAAATTGAATTTATAGCCACTTACTACTTGGGCTGAATTATACGGTCGCCACTGTATTTTAAGGCTCAAATACAGAAACCTCTCGCTGTTGCTATGTCCCTTCCTTCCTTCCAGCTTAATGGCCGCCGTGTACTGCGCCGCAAACGTGTTCAAGGTTGTCTACCACGTCTTTGTGCAACGACGCGTAATCTCGGAACGCATGGATAGGAATTTCACTGGGATCGCGATTGAAATCACTTATTTTTGTAATAAAATAATTAACAATTTATTATTCTCCTCACTACAGCAATCTCCGTGTAGGAACGGACGCGTTCGCTCGATCGCGTGTATTCGTACGTCGAGTGTTCTCGAACCGCCGTCTCGCTTTGAGTTAGCACAATCGTGTTTGAGGATTCAATATCCCGGATCGCGCAATCGCTTCTAACAATCTTTCTCTCGGTAATAACTCACGCTAACAGCGCAAGCGATCGACGGAATAAGTCGGCCGGATTCGTGTTTTACCACGTAATTTCTACGCCACGTAATCGCGCAACGGACTATCCGCGATGAAATATCACACGCGCTTATCGTAGGCGGTAAACGGGATAAGCAAGCCGAAGTCGAATTTGTTACGCGCGACGCTGGTACGTGTCGACGCTTCGATATCTCACGGCGAACTGTCCACGAGGGACGGGTGTGGTTCTCCCACTTCAGCGCGACGCATGCGTTAAGATGCGCAAACGGGCGCGAACCTCTGCCATTGGCTAGTCGTGCCATCGGTGTAGCTGGTACGACTCCTCAAACACTAAAAGTGTAACTGCTCTTGTGCCGAGTCGTTCGTGTTGACTCGGCATCTACACTTTTAGTGAGATGCCGCTCCTTTAGGTGCAAAGACGCGAATTGGCTATTGCCCGCGTATGAACCAATCGCGCCGCTGCACCGCGAATCTTCGCGTAAGCGGACTTAGAGTCACTAGGCTCGCACCGAGTGACTCTCCACGTATGAAAGTCATTACAACGAATCCCTACGAAACCAGGTAAGTACGCGTTAAACGCAATTATAATTAATCTTTTTCTTTTTCTTTCAGGTGTCCCGGATCGTTTGAGGAATCGTCTCTTTTAGTGTCACCGGCGGTGATCAACGGTAAGTATATAAAATAAGGTAAGTATAATAAAAGCAACTTAAATTATCGCATGCATAATGAATAATACATAATTTGTCTTTATAGTGACAGGGAAAGTTAAAAAGTTATCAAATTAAAGAATACAATGTCAAAATGGCTCAATTCCATGCCAAAGTGTAAAAGTTACGTAAAAGTGTATCAAAGTGTAAATCAAAATGAGCATAATCGCTATAAGGTGTAATAAAATATAAACGTACGCCTGGAACAAATCCATCTGGCTCTGAATGAAATAATGAAGTTAAAAAGTGTGTAAAAGTGTAGTTTAGTGTAGAACCTTCGATGGTTCGGTTCGCACGCTCGCTAGTAACGCGCTTGTGTGTAAAGTGTAAGAAAGTGTATCAAAGTGTAATAATAGTGTAACGCCTATGTTGGCTCATCTCGCACGCTCTCTAGTCACAGATTAATAGACAGATAGCCAAAGGCCTGGGTTGAGACGAGACCAGCATTTCTCACTGGTTTCAGCGCCATACCGTGTAGCGGCCAATGCAGTAACTACGTTCTTGATAAAGCAGGTCATTTTCGGACGAAGTCGCTGTAACTCTTATAACTACAGTTTCGTTATCATCGTTATATTATCGCTGTGCAGATATAATATATATATGATAAAAAAGCTGCGCAACGACAATATAATGATAACGAATTGTTGTTAATAGTTATAGAATCAGAGCACTGATCTCTAATTAAGCAGAGAACTCCGCGTGACGTGTTAGACAAAGTTATATTTTGCAATCAAAATTAAGTATGTTAATTAATTAATTGTTAGGACTTTCAGCCCTTAAAAGAAATTTGTTATGTCAATTGTAGTTAAAAAGATATTGATGATTAACATAGAGTCTATTGCATCAAAGTTGCGACTTACGCATAGACGATTAATTAAGAAACTATGAAATTTTTGTTATTCAAATTTAAGAGTTTTTTAGGTTGCTAAATATTATCTGATGTTAAATTCAGTTGATAAATTCAAAATGTCGGAGCCATATAGCGGCCGGATGTCAAAAGTAAAAATTGTATCATTTTTATTTTTAATATCCGCTATTTTTAATTAACTTTGCCATCCGATTAATATTGCGGTTATTTAAAAAAAACTCTTAACTTCAAATACATAATTAAAAATAATTCATAAATTCTGAATGGTATATGTATTATAGTTGTAACTTCTTGACGCAATAGGATTCTGTGTTAATCTCGGTGTTAATAATCATGCATCAATTATATATTTTTAATCATAAATAACATGAGAAATTTCTTTTAAGAACAAATAAAGGATAAATATTTTAATTCGCGATGCTTCTTTAATAAACTTATTCAATTAATTATATTTATTATTTATACCGTCGTGTAGGAAAGTTTCATGTTTGTATATTAATTAAAATTTTTGACACGCAATGATTAAGGCCGTTCGCTCCACATTTTTCAGTCTTCTAACACGATTTTTCTCGCCATTAAACGAATAATTATTTTTTAAGTTTTAATTGTTAACAACTCTTTAATTAAATTTATAGTTTGACCACGCATACATTTCAACTATTTGTTAAGCGGTTTTTTGGGCTTTCAACTTGATGTGGCTTCTTAATAACTCCATGTAATTTGTATACTATAATTATTAATATTAAGAAAGTAAAAACGACCGCTATGATTTAAATCAATAGAGAGGATAAATTCCATAATAAAAATGCTATAATTATTAATTAATGTTAATCTTATAATGTTAAACTTTTTTTTAATTGATTTCATCTTTCGACGGATTTTTTATGTAACGGGATATTATTATGATAATGTATTACAGTTTATTAGAGGGATTTATTTGATTGATTAAAAAAATCTCTGTAAAGCACGAAACGCTCCCAGTTATTTTGACGGAATATTAAACTATAATATTATTTAGAATCCTGCTGTTTGGTATTGGTTCTTGTTTTATCTAAATATAAACTATATTTAACTAGGTAGTAATATAAACTAAGAAAATTATTTGACAATCATTAAAATTATTCGCATATTTTCCAACAACTTTAGGAAAGTTAACGATTTGCTCATAAAAAAAATAAAAAATTAATTTCAAATTACAAAATAAATTTTCTTTATTATTATATAATAACAATAGTATTAATTGTTCATTAATCCTCGGTCTCGGCTTCATATATATATATATATATATATATATATATATATATATATGTAATGACAATAAATGTCATAAGTAATTATTAATAAGTACGACAAGACCTAGGTGCGCGCGCGCGCGCGAGCGCCAAGATATTAACAAGAAGCCTAGCACGATTCTCGCCGGCTCGGCTGACCGAGCATCGAGCATCTGACATCACTGCTGAAATCTGGCATCACTGAAAAATTAGTCCGGATTCGCACCAGGGGCAAAGTCTGTAGGTAAAATCGGGTATATTTAGTCCGGACTCGCATCAGGGGCAAAGTCTGTAATGTGATTTAGTCCGGACTCAATCCTAGGGGCAAAGTCTGTCGGTAAGGGGCAAAGTGTGTCGGTAATTAAAACACGGAAATGCTGGTCTCGACTTTTGAGGGGCCATTGGCTATCTGTCTATTAATCTGTGCTCTAGTAACGCGCTGGTGTGTAAAGTGTAGGAAAATGTAGCGTAGTGTATCACCTCTATCGGTGTCGTTTTCATGCTATGTTCTCAACGCTACGAGTGTAAAAAGTGTAAGGGTGTATCTCATAGGTGTAGGTGTGTCATTCGCCTGCGGGATCGTTTAAAATCATAATGTATGTTGTGAAAAGTGTAAATAGAACAAAAACTAAGTACGGATCTGGAAAATTAATAATTAACGGTACGAATATAATCGTAACGACCACTAGGTATTCCGAAAACTTCATGCTTGATTGTTTCTACGGTAATTAATATGTTTGTGAACCGGCTTTATGCGAATACACTAGCAGTAGGATCGAAATTATCGCTATTGCGAAGAAAATGAATATAAAAGCTAATACGACTATTCGGAACTTGTCCGAGTCCATCTTCTAATCTAAATCAATGCCCGCTCTGGCTTAATATCGCGTGTAACGACAGGTGAATGAATGGATTTGAGTGTAAGGATGTATAAAAGGGTTTATTTCTATGTGTTGTCACAATTGTAGTGTGTAAGTGTAATGAGTGTAAATAAAAAGGTGTAGTAAATCGTAGTCGTGCTACTTCATGCAATAATAATAATAAAAGATATATAAATCGAAATGAATAATGTAATCATACAAGGGCTGTGAACTGTGAAGCGGGCAACCCGCTTAATACTAAAAGTGTGTTCTTGAAAAACTACTATAAAATGAAAATAAAATCGTACTCGTATAAAAGTTAATGAAAATAAAAGTAAACTATTCAATCTTTAACGAAACAAGAACCACTTGTTTAGAGCTGCGTGAACTCTATGACCTGCGACTCGGCTGAGTCCGGCTGCTGCCCCTTCTGCACTTCCGCACGTCCGGGTTGTCCAGCGGGCTGTGAGCCCACCACCAACAGTCTGCTCACTTCCTCGTCGGCTCGTTGGGTCAGTATTTCCGCTATTATTTGGCTGTCGGCCTCGCAAAGACCGCTGTCCAGCTCCCGGGTTACCTGGCTGCACTGCTCAGGTACGGGTGTAGCCGCCCTCGGCTCCTTCTGCTCCCTGGCGGTGTTGTTCCTCGCCTGCGACATGTTCAAGGTCTCCAGGCTCGGTTCGCGACTGATCTGGGGAACGGACGTTTTAACGTACGGTTCCAGTACCATATCGACTATCAAAAATTATGAAATAATCAATACATATTTTTGTAGAAAATTTAACGATCTACAAAAAAGGTCTTATATTCTTTTCATAAATATAACCATTTAGACGATATTAAGGTTTATACTTTGAACTTTAAACCTTAATATCGTTTAAATGGTTATATTTATGAAAAAAACACAAAAGACCTTTTTTGTAGATCGTTAAATTTTCTACAAAAATATGTATTGATTATTTCATAATTTTTGATAGTCGATATGATACAACATTCATAAGAAGCAAAAACAAGTTTTATATAATTTATCAAACTTTAACTTTGAATATCTTTTGAACGGTTGAATTTATGAAAAAATGATAAGAGATCTTTTTTGTAGAGCGGTAAATTTACTACAAAAAATCTATGTGGCGCAATGCTGTATTACTGTTTGTTAAATAGTTATAAGATTTTTTCTATCTTACTAAATAAAAAATAAAAAATCGCGATGAGCGACCTGTTAATATTAATATTAAGGGCTAAAATTTTAACATTTATCTTATTTTATCTTCCTGCAAGTATATATGCTATTCGTGAAATGAAAAAAAAAGTTGCTCCAAAATGACACACCCTAAATATATACATATATACGTACATAGATACATTATATTACATATATTGCATACATTACATACATATATACATATGTACATACATTATATTACATATATTGCATACATTACATACATTATATTATATACGTTATATTCGGTAATGTCCCCCACGGCAACGCATCGGTCGATTCCGACACGATATATCGCTTATCGTCGTACGGACTCAGAGCGATTTTCGTCTCGCTGATAGTGTACACTTCGTGCTTTTTCAATCTTATGCACGACAGCGGTCGAGTCATTTTGATCTCATCGTTCAGACACCGCGTGTAGTCGTCGAACGTGATGGTGCGCGCGATGACGTTGCCTTTGACACCTTTCGCTTTTTTCTTACCATCGTGTGTCTTTCTTACCATCGACTCGCAATGCGTACATTTTCGCCCTAAGTCCAACGAATTCAGTCATAATGGCACCGTTGTTTTCATCCTTCATCAGGCCTGGCACTTTTTATTGACAAGAGGCATACCATAAGCGTTATCTACCGCGTAGTCACTCATGTCGAACCTGGCTATCAAGTTTCATGTTCTCATACGCGTCGTCGCACTCGATATGATAAATCAAACTGTCCGTGTCGGTGCACATGATTCTACACGAGTCGCGGTACAGGGGAGACATGTACTCGTGGTGAAATTTGTATAGGCACACCTTCGACAAGTCAAGGATGCACATGCCGACGTAGATCGGTTTGTCGAATTTCACCTCGAGTTTGCGCAGTTCGACGGCTACCAGATTTTCCGAAAACACGCTCCTGCTGAGGAAATTCGGTCGTGCGATCATTGCCTCCGCGTTGTATCGTCCGTCCCACTTCGTCACTAATTTTACATCGACGTGGTTCCGTACATTCTCCATCACTTTCAACCGCGTTATTCATTAATTTATATAAAGTTTTTTCGAACTCATTTTTGGCCAATGTCCTAAATTTTGTATTGAGTTCGATGTAAGAGCGGAGCCACTCAGATTGAGCGAATTGTAATACACGATGTATTTTTGTGACGCGAAGGCCGTGGCGCGTGCACTGCTGCAGATTGCGATAATGGATTGTCCTGCCGTTTGCCGGGCGATTTATCGCGCATCGGACAGAACGGTAGGTCAGTGCGCGCGTCGTGTTTATCCTGCGGATACTCGAGATCGACCTCGAGAATATAGCCCGTTGGTGAATCCAAAGCGATCGCGCTAAAGTCGAAATTTGACACGTCTTCGACCCATCGAAACTCCGCATAGGGCAGTGGCTTACACATCGCCCAGCCGTACAAATTGTTGACATCGAAGTACATTAGGTACGACGACGGTTTCGACGGATCGTACGACTGCACGTACTTGTTGTTGACCTGCGCGTATCTGCCGGAACACTGACTCAAACCGCCGCTAATACCACGTTCGATAAACATAACCATGTCAATGTCGGTCAGCAGTTCGAAATTGATACACGTATGTTTCAACATGGCGTCCCACGTAAAGCCTGGTAAAGTGTAGTAATACGCGGGATCAAGTCCGTAACTCGCGACGCAGTTGTCGCGGAAATTTTCAAACACGTCGGCCAACAGCAAGACATCGGTTTTCAGGTATAGATCGCTGTATTCGCCTAGGTTCGAACGGAGAATCGCCGCCATACGTTCGCGGCGTGCGCGTAATCGCTCTCGGATACGGTGTCACCGGTCAAGGAACTGTAAAATGAATCGCGCGGCGGTAAACACGTATCCTCCAGCTTTTCGACGCTGTCCACGTATTCGTATGGAAAGACACCTTTTCGCGTCAATAATTCGAAATCGTCGTCGGATAACGTGAAAAATTTGGAACGTATAATTTTCAATTTATCCTTATCGAGGAAGGAAGCCAATTTTTCGAGACTCGCGCTTAGAAATTTGTACGAGTCGATGAATCTTAATTTTATATCGCTTCGCGAATCTGATCTTTTCGCGGTGTCTTTCACGTGTTTAGTGAATGAGATGTACTTTTCCTTTGTTATAGGCAGTACATCGATCGAGCCTTCGAACGCGGCAACTATTTCCTTGATAATGAAATGCGCGTCATAGCCCGACAGATTGTGGAATATTACTGGGATGAAGTGAGAATCTTTATAATTCAGATTGCACGTCGAATGTGCTGGACCTCTATATCGACCGGTGAGGTGGCAATGATCGCGTACACGATTATCATCTGGCCCGAACGGTTTTTCACAAATGTGACATTGCACCGCGCTGTGAAATGTCTCCCACTCGTCTCGCGTTAGATCTATCATGCATACAATGTCGGACAAGATGTTCTTTACGCGATGCGCCAATCCTTTGAGTTCCTCGGCGAACCACGCGACACAGTCATTATCGCGACGAAATCGATACGCTGATAACGTTTCGTCGTACGAGCACTGTACGTAGTATGCTATACTACATACCCGATAATGTTGATAGGCGTATGACGCGTGTTTCGTCTCCGGTTGTGTCTTCTGCAGCACGCACTCCAGATCGGCGTACACCACGAAGGGAAGTCGCTCTTTCCTGCTGTGGTTCTTGAAACTGAGCCACTTGTTGTCCTCGCTTGGTAGTCTGATAGCGCAGTTGTTTACCTCTCGGCAGTCCACAGTGTGAGACTGCAACTTGTCGCTCAAACTAAAGTAGTGAAGACATCTGCAAAAAAAGAAACACAAATATTATAAATTTTTATACACAAAATATAAATTTATATATATTATTAAAAGAAGTATAGGTATACTTACCGATCGCAAATGTACTTCCGACCATTGTGCTTGCTAAATTGTGAGCTTACGAGACGGGATAGATTTTTAATCCACGCGAAATGTCCAACATTGTTGTCTCCCGGGTCCTGCACATATAGCAGATTCACATGTTTTTTATCACTCATGCGGTCGGTAAATCGTATTGGAAGAACGTTTAAAGTCTTCTGTCCCTCGATGGTATAGACGTTGACGGATATATTGTTGAGTCGTTCGAACTGTTTAATTTGATTCAACGTCATTGGGAACACAATGTCTCGTAAATTCAGTACCGTTGAATAATGCGGGTATGATGATTCCCGTTCTGAACGTCTTTCGGCTGGATGCAGAGCAGCCGTCACGACCCACACAAAACACGCATTGTCCATAGACAGCACATTGATCACCGCGTTCTTCACTTTAATGTCTTTAGGCAATTTCAAGTGACACCCCGCGCGCAAAGGATTATATCTGTTGACGTTCACCATCAAATTGAGGATTCGAGTCAACGCCCACCCACTGTCGCGTTCCTGGAACTCCTCGAGTTTCGCTAATGTGAGCTCGATAACGTGCCGCTCGTACCACTCGCGCAAGTGCGATGTACGACAGAGTTCTATGTTATTTGTACATATACTCTTATTGGCACGTTTATCACCCGCCACAAACTCCCCGTTGAACGCGGTGTTCACTTTGACACAGTTATGTATTTTTATAATGTCTCGCACTCGCTTGCACACTACGCTGCAGGCGTCTTCCAAAACTGTCGCGGTTCTATATGGTCTGTATTAATTACCGCACCGGTCATTATTTGCGTTTTGAACGCGGCATCGATTCCTCGCCATACGAGTTCTGCCGCGCGCGTGTCGCCACTGTTACCGGTGTTCGCCATAATCACTACCGCTATGGATAAATTGTCTTTCCAATCGCGACTTCACATCCTCGAGTCGCGCTATTCTGGCAACCAACGATTGCCTCTGCCCGATCGTTGGATTGTTGGAGAGCCGCTGACGTTTGGCACTACTGCGTGTCTCGAGCTACTCGACGAATTCCGCGCATTGCAGCGCCCATGTGAAAAATTCACCCACGGTAGCTACTTGGTCGGTAGCTCCAATAGATCGCGTTCGGTTTGCTCGAATTGATCCATGTTTGATCACTTTCGCAATATTCTTTTATTATATCGCTTCACAGCACTTGCACGTGATAACGTGTCTAACACAATAAATCTCGATACTTTTCAATCGATGTATCGCTCTCAAATCTTACTATTGCGGCTCGATGCGCTTCATTCCTCGTTATATATCCTTTGCCCTCTCTCTCGCTCCAACAAATTTTTTGAAAAATCTTTTTCTTTGTCTCGCGTACTGCGTAGATAGATTGTTTAGTCTACGCGATAACACCCCCTTTTCCTAGAAAACATTTGTTTACGACGAACGTGTCCCGACAGGTTCGATGCGTTATCGGGTCGTTCATCGTCCCGATGTCGTCATTTCTTCCTTTGTTTTTTACGTACTGCGTAGATAGAGCAGTTCATCGATATCGCGTCCACTGTGACGGATCCCAAGGAAGCGTCGAATGTAATATACGCTAGCGATGCGTTTAATACGAATCAGCTCATCGATTGTGAGCTCGCAGCTTTAGTTTTTTATGCTCCTACGCAGTGCGCTATCGAGTTAGTCTTACCCATTGTGCGCCGCCTAGCGGCGGAACGTACTCCGCTGCGCAACCGCGGACTCCCACGCGGCCCCCGCGGACCCCCACGCGACCTTCGCGGACCCCCACGCGGCCCCCCCACGCGGACCCCGCGAACGCGAACGCGGACCCCCCACGCGGCGAACGCGAACGCTGACTTCTTTTCCCGCGGACCCCGCGGCGCGGGTGAGTCATTCCGGTGACTCATCCCGGTGAGTCATCCCGGTGGTATGCTAAGGTGGTATTTACCAATGCTTCTCTTGTCCACAACATTTCCAACAACTCTCTTCGAAATACCCAAAGACCTCGATGTTTCATATATTCCCAGAAAGCTAAATTTATCATTTTTCCGCAACCAATATATTGTTACGTCCTGCGGACTCTACGATATCCCTTTTTCGCGGGAATTCTTATGCGCCTAAGATAACCCTAAGATTAGAATAAACAAGCCGAGTACGGATGGTTATCGATCGGGGTGAGGTTAGATCTCCTCGCATTCTTT
The DNA here is from genome assembly GCF_030848805.1 of Temnothorax longispinosus. Lineage (NCBI taxonomy): Eukaryota > Metazoa > Arthropoda > Insecta > Hymenoptera > Formicidae > Temnothorax > Temnothorax longispinosus. Next base: position 340,840 of record NW_027270047.1, on the reverse strand, counting down.
TTTTTTATGATCAAACTACCTATTTGTTTGGGCAACTAAAAGCAACCTCTCAGATGATAAATTACTAACAGACGGGGGATATGGTGACCAGATTCTCGTCAACCTCGTCTGGCCCATAACTATAAATCCGGCGACACGACGCGCAGAAAGGAGCCTTAACTTCAGACGAGGGATGATGGGGATCTGTATTATATCGCGCGACTCACTCAAAACTGGCCGTGCTATGTTCCGACAAACAGAAACGAAACCTAATACGTGCTTTTAGAAATCTTAAGAGCACGTGGCGGAAGTTTCTGTTTGCAATAAAACTGCACTTAAAATTGAGAAGTAGGGATCGTCTGTCAGCATAAAACAGGGTCGCGAGATAAGTATGGAACCCTAATAAAAGAGAAATCGGCGATAGCCGAAAAACAAATGCGTCACTGAAAAGAACCGATGGGTTACACCCCCAATAAGACAGTGGGGCCTTAAGAGGGGGCTTACCAATGGAAAACCAGAAAAATCGATAACCGTCTCTAGCTTTCTAGGATAGGCGTAAACTCAAATCTACCTCTTGGGCAAGAAACATCTCGCCCAATAAGAATTCCCTTAAATAATAATTAGAAACATCCCGCCAACCAGAAATCCTTTAAACGAAAACCAGACACATCCCACACGAAATCCACCCCTTCCATCCTTCGAACCTTCCTATTTAAATCGCGACGTCGCAGGACTAGAGTCAGAGAAATTTTCTCAGTTCAAGTCTGGATTGCTCGGTTATAATCTAAACCTCATTCGTTTCGAGTCTCACGTTAGAGTCAGTGCACCAGATCCGACGGACCATCAGTCGCCTCCGACTCACCCACCGACGAGTCCAACGTCCATTCTGCCAGAAGGCCACTAGTTTGAATTCAAGTCATCAAGTAGTAAGTCCCGGAATTTTCTTGATCCTTCTTTTTCCGCGTTATTGCCCCCCTTCTTAAATGGTCTATCGATTGTCGGACCCCCGGAAGCTTATTATATATTTGGGGGTCGGTCAGTGTAGGCATCAGGTTCCCAGCGGTCGTTGGCGTTGTCGTGGGCCTGACTTACCTCCCGGCGTCTCGTCGCTGTCGTGGACTCAGCTGGTCCACTGACCTCCCTGAGCTTATGCTCGTGGGTCGGTTAGTGTAGGCATCGAGTTCCCAGCGGTCGTTGGCGTTGTGGTAGACCTGACTTGGCTCCCGGCGTCTCGTCGTTGTCGTGGACCCAGCCTGTCCACTGACCTCTTCCCCCCCTTTTTAGCTCGACGATTTTCTTTTGTTCGCTTCCGACCGGGTCCGAGAGAGATCGACTAAATAAGTAAATAATTTTAGTGGACCCGAAAGTCCTAGCCCCTCAAGGACCGAATCTCCGCACGATCAGGCGACAAAGAAATCGCCAGAACAAGCGGACGCGACGGGAGGTCGAACTCCCCCGGGAGCAGCTCAACGCCGGTCCTCCGCGACTCGCCATCCCACCGCCCCTACCAGCTGAAAAACCCGGTTGTTCGAACCAGAATCGTCCCGCTAACATCCTGCCCTATCGCCCAGTCGTCCTGCCTTTTCGCCCAATTGTCGAACATCGCCCTATTTGCCGCGTGGCTCCGTTTCGCGTGGTCCCTCCTCGCGTGGTCCCCGTCAACCCCGATCCAGCCCGCTTCCTAGAACCTCCCGATTCTCCCCCCTTTTCCCGAAGTCCGTCCCCAACCTCCTCGACTGCCTCGACCCTCGATCTCGAGGACATGGCCGATCCCGAGACCATAACATTAGACTAATAACTATAGAAATTAACCTTTATTTTTTTCATATGTTTTAACTTCATAATTTACACATACTCTAATTTTAAGCCCGATTTAAATTAATTCACACACGTTGCACATACATCCGACACTCACACTTATAAATGTATTCAATTTTATTTTGCCTAATTCTCATTTATTGTTCACCTAGCTTATATTATTGTAATAAATGTTTATCTTATGTTAAATATTAATTTCAATTTGCATTCATTTATAACTTAAGACCCACTACCATCCACCTCTCGAAATTGCACGAGATCCGATCCTGAGTTAAAGGGATTAAATTCTCTGACTCGAAAAGGGACCGACGATCGCACCGCTCACGAAAGGCGTCCTAACGTCTTTACAGACGTTGACCCTTTCTGAGTCATAAAAGTGCGTTCGGCTCGCGCCACGCGTCTCCGAGCGCGTACCTGCGAGCGACATTTGTAAGTATCTAGCTGCGTCCTCCCTTCCCCCGACCCCTCTGGCTAGCCTTTTC
>NW_027270047.1:298561-333561 GCF_030848805.1 Temnothorax longispinosus | reverse complement strand
GAGAATTAATATTCGCGTCAAATGTCGCTAAAGAATTCGGTAATATTCAGAAGGTAATATTCAGTATAGCATGGATCTTTCGTGATTAGCATTCTAACTTTAACATTGTTTTCAATAATAAGGTCAAGCTTTGTTCGACATTCCATACGACTCATCTGCGCTCACACAAAGGAAAGATCCATGCTATAAACAACGCATTCGAAAATATGTAACGACCGGTTCGAATCGTCACTTGACACTGTGACGTATGCACGGTGACGTAGGCCGTCGGTGGCCAATCATCTCCCTGAAATCATCGGCAATTAGCCTGGAGGGAGGCTCGTCTCCGAGACGATAAAGGACCGCCGCTGCGCCGCGGAACCGATTTCGCTTGCAGATCACCGCTAGTACACCGCTTTTCTATACAGTTAAACCGCCTTTCGTACGCGACCGCTGTTACCCCGCCTTTACCGCAAATTCGTGCTCGCTTGCTTGCGTCGCGTTGCCGTATAGCTTCAGTACGCGCTCTCCTTCATTGCTTGTGCTAAAAATACAAGGAACTCTGTACACTGTAAATACTTGTATATATTTCATTGCTATTATAGACATTATTTTTTGTGTTACTCGCTGCGTCCTCTTTACTTGTGGTCGTCTTCCACCTCGCGCTTCCTCGCGCTACCGCGCGCTCTCGAACAACATTACAGTGTGCTATAGCGACCTACAGTGTGTTTTAATCAAAATATCTTTTTATTTGACAGTACATTGCAATGTAATTTTCGTATAATTTCTCGCTTCTGACGTTACGATTTCAATATGGTCGGCGAGGGACCAGGAGCCTTAAAATAACATATATGAAGAATTTAATGTACTTGTATGATCATTTTACCTTAAACACTTACTTTGATATTTTTTTTTGATGTTTTCTGTTTTTATTTCATTTTTAATCGCAGTTGTTGAAGAGCATCACTATGGCGTTTTTTTGAAAATTTATATCTCCCTTCTTTATTTAATAAATGTTCTTCACCTTGAAAAAAAATTATTTTTCATAAAGAATGCATGTTTTTTACTTCATGAATTTTATAATTATTACAATTTATAAAAGTTTGCGGATAACTAATATTTTTGTATATGTAATATATAAATGTAAGTAGTTGAGATAAACTGAAATTACTGATATTTACAAAACTTATTACTGATTTTAGAATTTTATTTATTTTTTAAAGAGATCAATATAAAAAAATATTTAACAACTCTTAGAAATAATGAGTCATTACTAATGACAAATAAGAAAGTAAATCTTTAAAATATGCTACGTATAGATTAAATACATTTTAGACTCATAGCTTTTTGATAATGTTTGAGACCGGAGTGATTTAGAGCATGCATAAATTTCACACGATTCTTCGGCGATCGTTATGGCCTAGGTCGTTGAGCAAATTACGTATTCTCGAGCGTTCCTTAACTTTCTCGTGACAAATACAATTGTCAATATCGCGTTGAAGCCATGAGACGATCGCGTGCACTCGGGAAAGACGACCCAGGTCATAAATACTTTCGCATAGAAACAAAACATCGACCGACAAAGTCACTGTTGCTCTCGCGGGAGAAACGATGACGTAGGCTACCGAGAGCCTATCGCTCTGCCTGAATTTTCGCGCTCGGCTTTGCCATTGGCAATTAGCGAAGAGGAGGCCTCCCTTCTCGCGACAAGGAAAATCCGTTGCGACGAACGAATCTCTCGACTCGCAGCAATCGTCTTTCGACCGTAACACAGTACGCTGTATTCGCTTTACCGCCTAGACTTCTACCCGATCGTCGTTTAATACGAACTCGATTGTGAAACCGCTCGTGTGCTCACCCGCTTCTCGGGAACCATCCGAGAACCTGAAACCAGTGAACTGTACATTTTGTAAAATAATTGTAAATATATGTAGTGTTTCTCTATACAAAACTTTCCGTTTTCTAAAACTCGCTGAACGTCCTTGTCATCTCGCGCTCCTCTATCCGATCCACTCGCGCTCGCGAACAGATAACATTCTCAAAATTTAAATCAAAGAATTAAATAAACACCATTATAAGATTTATTATTAATTACTTTTACTTATATTTATGAAGAAAACATGAAGAAGTGTTTTAATTATAATATAAGCATATTATATTAATGGCTGTCACTTACTTCCGACAGATAATACCTCAGCTGGTGATAGATGAAAATTGTTTTTCTGATTATCATATCTTTTTACATAATATGGTTCATTGGAACAATTTTCCCCATTATAGTTTTCTATATCTTTGGTAGATATGATCTCAACTTTTCTCCTTTCATCGGAATAGAAACGAATAGCAGCATGTGTTGGTTCAGATATTGCTATCATATTCGTATCTATAATTACCTATTAGGAAAAAATGATACATTATTGTAAGAAATCGAAAGAGGCCCACCCGATAGGTGGCCCCACATGACGCACGCGAGCGGCGCGGTAACTACGATGGCTAGAGGCGCTGGCCATCGCCGCCAACGCGCGATTGGAGAGTGTGTGTGATTGGTCGGTTGGCGACGACGCAAGTTGTTTACGCGAAATGTGTAACGGTCGTACAAGTCCGAACGTGTTCGAGCGAGTCGAGACGAGTCAAGTGTGCGAGAAGCTTCGAAAGAGTTCTGAGGAAATCTCGGAAGAGATCGGACGTGCGTCGGAGGGCTCATGCCTTTGTAGTCGTATCCCGGCGTATCGGTTCGTAATTCGTAAGTCCGTGCAATGGACTTCGCGGAGATGTAAAAGTGAAATATATATTAAATAAGCGTTATCTATCCCTGTCTTCTTTTCCCTTCAACACCACCCTCGTTTTCCTTCGTGAATACCGGTGAAACAATAATTATCAAAAGAAACGATAATTCCGAAACAAACATTTTACATTATTATTGCTTAATATTTTATATGAAAATGTAAGAACATATTTTATGATACAAAATTTAGATATAATTATGTAACCATTAATGGTTACAATTGTAGTCAATGAAACAGATATATTTTATTAAAAATAAAATAATATATAAATACCCCTACTATCCTCGATGGTATCACACAATTTGTTTTCTTTGACGAAGCCTTTTTATTCTGTTGCTGTTACACATTTAACTCGCGTGTTCGTAGAATTCGTGATTTCACATTCACAAGTTTCCTATGACTGCGTTCGATTTAGCACGTGTTAGATCCTGTCGGATAGGACCTGTCTTCGCCTCTCGGGCTGTGTTCCGATATTCACTGCCAGTACTGCAAATCTATAGTTTATGTCACGCACATTATAGATTTTAGATACTGACTTGCCAGATTGGCGGTTTTCGACAGCCACTGCCAGCCAGTGGTGGGGATGGGCAGAGATGCCAACTTTACGTTTCAGCAACGCAGCCGAGCGCTTCGGCTGGCTTCAGCCAGCTTCGAGCGTCAACGGTAGAAGAGGATAGACAGATCTGCTGTCTTCTTCTTCTCTCTCGAGCTATGGTTATTGGCTATGCGATTTCGGATCTCGTAAATGCCGAGTTGACGAGGCGACCAGGCGATGCGTGACATTATATCGGCGCGCGACATTAATTATCCATGTATTTTCCTACATATTAATAAATCTAAAAAAATATTTAATAAAAAATTATTATATACATTTTTTTATATGTTAATACAAAATTAAAATTTAAATTAAAATATAAAAATCCACTCTTGCCCAATATGTACGCTCTTTTATTAAACAAGAATCTATTTAACAATCTCTATTTAAAGAATTAATTTCAGCACAATAATATTATTAAGTACTAAAAAAAATTATAGTTTATACTCTTCTTCTTTCTGTCATTGAATTTATTTGCCATTAAATGTATAACGTACATATTTAAACAAAACAAGGCAAATGAGAGCTCGTACAAATTGTTTCTCAACGGAAACTGCGAGAAAGTGGTGGTCTCATCCGTCAGGAGGAAAATGTATATATACTAGATTTTTCGCCCGCGCTTCGCGCGGGCTTAAAATCTGTTCCCTTTTCCCCAAACTCACTCATTAATTAGGAGCACCTTTGATATTCTTTCTCCTCAAATTCTAACCTACACCTTCAATTTTTTTTTAAATAAAAAATAATATATAATATTATAGATGCAGATTAGCATATTGTCAAATATTTCAAAAATGTAATCTCCTATGTCTTTAAATTTTATTTTTGCTCGCGCATCGCGCGTTTTCACCCTTCGTTGATCCGCCATTATTAACTCTTGTTGGCGAGATTCTTGGCCGGGCGTAACTCCGGCTCGCCAATTGGAGCAAGGCAGGCCGGGTCGACCCCGACAGGGATCCGGAGTGCGGAAAATGAGCGGACACTGGTTTTTTATCTCGGTGGTGCACAGCACAGTTTTATTAGATATATACACAGGTTGGCCGGTGGCCTTTACAGAATGAGGCGCAGCTAGTATGTGCGACTTGCACGTGATTGAAGCGTGCGAGTACGCACAGCGTCGAGCGCACTTGGGGCGCAAATATTTCACGCGGAGACGCGCACTTGAGTTTAGGTAACATTCACTCCTTGCTTGCTGCGAGGGTGAAGATGATGACGCTCAGAGGCGTAAGTGTTCGTCGCCGCACAGTGAGAGCGGGAGCGAGCGCGCGTAAACGGCGCGGTTGTGAGTGCCGGCGAGACCCTTGCACAAAAATGCACTGGCGGCACGATAATTGCGGCACGGATACACGACGGGGCGTAAATCCGCGTGAACCGGCGTAGAGATATCGAAGTATGGTCGCAAGCCGACTGGAGTACCGCTTGAGTCGTTCGATAATCTTCTACTGAGGACCGGCGCTCTCGCGGGCCCGTTTCCGGAGCATTCAGTGACGCGACAATGAACTGGGCCAATCGGCGCGTTTCGCAGGATCACGGGATCCCCGCGTGTCCGGATCGATAGCGCTACGTGAGAGACCGCGCGGTCAGGGATGACGCGGGGGGGCGGCGCGAAGTCGCCTCGTTCAGGGGGCGGCTCAGGGATGGCGGCACCGGTGTCGATCGCGGTAATTGATCGCGGTGCTTGCAATCCTGAACAACTCTCTTTCATTTTCTTCCATTTTATTTTCTTTTTTCAAAATTATCAAAAAATTAGAAAAATTTTTGCACCGGTTTCAAGAAAATCGACTCATTAATGAAAAATTATCTATTAATAAAAAATTAAACTTATCCTCCAAAAATTCAAAAAATTTTGACATTTGACTCCTATTTCATTTTTAATTCGGTAATTCTTCAGAATAGGGCCTTTTCCGAATTTTGATATTTTCTTGCGGTTTTCTTGGTAAAAACCTTTGTTGTGACTCCGCCAGTGATAATCAATCGGGGGAGTCCGAAAAATATGCACCCTACCTATTTTTTTTACTTATTTTTACTTTATTTTTGATAAATGTCTAGATTAAGGGCGCATACACTTTCCACGCGAACCGAGGTTCACGCACACCCCCCCTGCTTTTGGGGGAGGTGCGGTAGCCCCGAAATAGTTTACGCATACACTTTTCACGCGAACCGAGGTTCACGCACACCCCCCCCGTGCTTTCGGGGGAGGTGCGGTAGTCCCGAAATAGTTCACGCATACACTTTCTACGCGAACCGAGGTTCACGCATACCTCCCCGTGCTTTCGGGAGGTGCGGTAGTCCCGAAATAGTTCACGCATACACTTTCCACGCGAACCGAGGTTCACGCACACCCCCTCCCGTGCTTTCGGGGGAGGTGCGGTAATCCCGAAATAGTTCACGCATACATTTTCCACGCAAACCGAGGTTCACGCACACCCCCCCCCGTGCTTTCGGGGGAGGTGCGGTAGTCCCGAAATAGTTCACGCATACACTTTCCACGCGAACCGAGGTTCACCGGCCCGAAAGCAGGGGGGGTGTGCGTGAACCTCGGTTCGCGTGAAAAGTGTATGCGTGAACTATTTCGGGGCTACCGCACCTCCCCCGAAAGCACGGGGGGGGTGTGCGTAAACCTCGGTTCGCGTAAAAAGTGTATGCGTGAACTATTTCGGGACTACCGCATCTCCCCCGAAAGCACGGGGGGGGGGTGTGCGTGAACCTCGGTTCGCATGAAAAGTGTATGCGTGAACTATTTCGGGACTACCGCACCTCCCCCGAAAGCACGGGGGGGGGGTGTGCGTGAACCTCGGTTCGCGTGAAAAGTGTATGCGTGAACTATTTCGGGGCTACCGCACCTCCCCCGAAAGCAGGGGGGGTGTGCGTGAACCTCGGTTCGCGTGGAAAGTGTATGCGTGAACTTTTCATGCGTGGAAAGTTAATATGCGAGATGCCACATGGGTTAGATGACGCGCTTTAAACAGTTAAATACTTTTGAAGCGCGTCATCTAACCTACGTATTTTCCAAACTTTTTTGTTAATAACTTTTTAACGAATAACGAGCGACGGCTAAAACCTTCTGAAGGTCACTCGGGGTCATGACCTTGACAACATATATCAAGGTCATTGAAATCGGTAAGGTCGCCCTTAATCTAGACATTTATCAAAAATAAAGTAAAAATAGGTAAAAAAAAATAGGTAGGGTGCATATTTTTCGGGCTCCCCCGATTGATTATCACTGTCGGAGTCACAACAAAGGTTTTTACCAAGAAAACCGCAAGAAAATATCAAAATTCGGAAAAGGCTCTATTCTGAAGATTTACCTTTAATTCTTTAAGATTCGGTCAATTAATTCCCGAAAAATTGGAAAAATTTCTTAACCGGTTTCCAAAAAGATCGGTAACGAAAAATTATACACTTTATGGCACTCCCCGAAAAATTAGAAAAATTTTGGCACCGGTTTTAACTAAATCGATAAATCGGTAGATATATATTGTCACGATTTTTTCACTCCCGGAGCGGTCCGGGGCGTGTGTCGGATCAAAAGGGGAAAAGGAGAGAAAGACGATAGGCCTCTCCGATGATTCTCCCGCACCTTCGACACTCCAAAAAACGAGCGTAAAGTTGGCGCCAGACGCGTAAATTCGCGTCCGTGAAATCGCTAAAAACCAAAAGAGAGAGACGCCAAACGAAATACGTCGGGGTGCGAGGGAATCGCTAGCTCAGCCTAATAGCAGGGCGGGATTAATGAAGGGCAGCGCAATATTCGGCGGGGTGACACGTAAATCATAAATCCAATCAGCTAACAAATAAAGAGTAACATTTATTGTGTAATCAATTTAGAGAAAATAATAAGGGCCAATTTGGCTTCCATTAATAAAGCAAGTAGATGGTTGATAACGTGGGCGTCAATTTTTGAATAACACAGAAAGGATAACGCGGACGCCAGAAAAACACGGAAAATTACGCTGATTTAATAAGCGCGCGGAAGGCGCCGGTGTTACGCAAGATAATACTAACAGAAACTAAATTCACGAATGCTTCGAATTGATAGAGCTGGCGAAAAGTGTAAAACATCGGCAAAATAAAATATATAACTGGAGTAACGTGAAATAATAACGTGAAATGTCACGAAATGATAGCGCGTTACGCTCGGAGCGCGTGAACGGCAATGGCCCAAGCCGGGCAGAGATTCTGTCGCTAAATAATCTTAATCTAAGGGTCATGCAAGACCCTTGCGAGTCTCATTGCCGTCCAAATCCGACGCCATCGACATTCTCAAGAAAAAGAAGAGCTACTCCGGACCAGTTGGTATCAAGCAGGATTTAACCAGGAAGCAGCGTGATCATTTCGTTTGTGTTAAGAAGCGGTTTGAATCGCTTAGAGACACTGGTGTCACCGACAAGACTATTAGGTTTTTTAACGGCATACCGAAAATTGTCAATATGCCTCAGAGTTCGCGTGCAAAAAACATGAACACTGCCCTTTAGTGTATTATCAAAATGTGAGAGGCTTGAGAACAAAATTATCGGATCTACGCTGTTCCATTACATCTGCTACAATGAATTATGATTTTGTTATTTTATCGGAGACGTGGTTAAATTCGGGTATATCGGATGCTGAGCTCGGCCTAATTGATTTCAAAATTTACCGTTATGATAGAGATATGAGCACTAGCGACTGCTCGAGAGGCGGTGGTGTTTTGGTCGCTGTTCGAAATTGTTATTATAGTCGTATTATTGGTACATCAGTTTCGAGTGTCGAGCATCTCTTTGTGGAAGTAAAAATCAAACATAGCTCTCTTATTATTGTTGCTGTCTATATTCCGCCGGGCTCTTCACCCGATGTTTACGATTCCCACGGGCGCCTGGTATTCGACATGCGCTGTGTATATCCTGATGCCAGTTTTATTGTTCTCGGTGATTACAACTTACCAAATATTTTATGGCAGCATAATTATTCCTCGTTAACTTATGCTCCCATGAATGGTTCCCATCCAAAACAGGCTGATGTAGTTACCGAATATTTCAATCTTTGCAATTTCTGTCAACATAACACGGTGAAAAATGCGCTGGGATATGAGCTTGACCTCATTTTCTCATCTTTTGAGAGCCTCCGTGTATTTGCTGCCTATGAGCCTCTTATTCCTTGTGATATATATCATCCTCCACTCATATGTTCCCTGTCTTTTTCAAGCACTGCTTGCTCCCCTGTTGAAACTGCACGAAAACTCTGTTTCGAGCAAGCCGACTACTCAGCTATTATGAATTATCTTAACCAGATTGACTGGGACACTGCTTTAGAGAAGCTCTCAGTAAATGAAGCAGTAGATTTCTTATATTATCACCTGAACACCGCTATTACTATGTTTGTTCCCTCCCGTTCCATTTTTAAATCCTCTTATCCAGTTTGGTTCACAAAAGAGCTGATTTCTCTTATAAAGGCAAAAAAATCAGCTCATTTAAGATATAAGTATACACAAACTTATTCCGACTATCTATCCTTCTCTTACCTTAGAGCAAAGTGCAAATCTTTATCTACTGCATGCTGGGCAAACTTTATCAATAGAACTGAAAGCACCATAACGGATAACACAAAACTTTTTTGGAAATTATAAAAAACATTAGATCCTCAGAGCCTCATGCCTCTTTTATTTTACACAATGATCACCTTGTGCAGGACAATGAGGTTATCGCAAACTGCTTCGCTGATTATTTCGAATCTGTCTACTCCGGCGACGACGGAAATAATGTTGAACCTGAAATAGATCCTAAACTGGCTCACTCCCTGAATCTTCTCTCCTTGGATATATCTATAGAAGAGGGTGTATAATGAAATTGATAATCTCTCCCTTAATTGCGCCGCCGGTGTGGATGGTATTCCTCCATCGGTCTTTAAGTCGAGTATTTTTATTGCATCAAGGTTTTTATGGATAATATTTAATAAATCACTAAAGATGGGCTCATTTCCTGCACTTTGGAAACAATGTCTTGTCTCCCCGATTTTTAAAGGAGGTGAACGTCAATTTGTTACTAACTACCGTCCTATTTGTAAGCAAAGCATAATGCCTAAGATCTTTGACTGCATTGTGGCTCGCAAGCTTGGATCGCTCTGCAAAAACCTTATTATTGTCGAACAACACGGATTTGTCCCTGGACGATCCACGACTACAAATCTGGTAAATTACTATAATTTTTTAGCAAATATTGTTGAGAGTGGTTCCCAAGTTGACTCTGTGTATACTGACTTTGCGAAAGCGTTTGATTCTGTGAATCGTACTCTTTTATTAGGTAAACTGCGAGCTTATGGAGTCGAGGGCTCTCTTTTGCGCTGGATCTCATGCTTTCTCTCAGACAGAACACAAATTGTAAAATATAAAAACAGTATGTCTAGAAGCATAATTGTCTCTTCCGGGGTGCCGCAAGGGTCGCATCTTGGCCCCCTTTTATTTATTTTATTTATTAACGATATCGCTATGTATATTAAATATTGCCTTTTTTTACTATATGCGGATGACTTGAAAATGTATCGAAAAATCAATGGACTTGCTGATGCTTTACTGTTGCAACGTGATCTGCATGAACTTGAGGTCTGGTGTAGAAGAAACTGCCTTCGACTTAATGTTTCTAAATGTTTCGTTATACATTTTACACACAAATACAACCCGCTTTTGTATGACTACATACTTGATGGCTCACCACTCTCAATAAAGTATAACGCTCGTGATCTGGGAGTTATGTTTTGCGCTGACTTATCATTCAACAATCACATTCAATCTATTGTTTCATCTGCGTATAAAATGCTTGGCTTCATCCTCCGCTGGGGTAAATATTTTGTAAATATCTCCACTTTGAAATTGTTATACTGCTCGTTGGTTCGCCCAAAATTGGAATATTGCTCCACTGTATGGTCTCCTTATTACAAATGTCATATTGAAAAGATAGAACGCATACAACATAAATTCTTACGCACGGTAGCCTACCGTACGGGTAATCCTATGGCTTTTACCTGCCATGACTACTATCCCATTTCAATAAGACTGAATTTAATGACTTTAGAGAACAGGAGATTAATCTTTGACCTAGCATTAATTTTTAAAATATTAAATAGTTTTATCGATTGTCCTGACCTTTTAAAAGATATTTATTTAAATGTTCCAATCAGAGACTTAAGACAATCTTCCATCTTTTATGTTCAATATCACCGCACTTTATATGGCGTAAACTCATGTTTAAATAGGATGACTATCTCTGCAAACAACTATTCTAGCTTAGTTGATTTCTTCGGCGGCAATGTGTCTGCGTTCAAGCGGAAACTTATCTGTTTACTCTCCTAACATAACTTTTCTTTTCTAATTGTAATTATATTTTTATTCTACTTTAGATAAATTTTTATAATCTACTTTCTGTCATGTATACACTAAAGGGTTTACCCCGTAAATAAAGATTATTATTATTATTATTATTATTATTAATCTAACGCAAGGAATAATCTTAGTCTACCGCGGGTAATAATCTTAATCTAGCGCGAATAATAATCTTAATCTAATGCGAATAATTTTCTTAATATAACGCGAATAAAATCCTGACGTAACTAATCAGTCGGGGTGAACAGTATTTTACCGTCATTAATAACGCAAATAACATCCCAACGTCAGAAGTCAATTGGCACGAACAATACTCTTACGCAAATAATAAGTCGACGCGGACGATATTCTCACGCAGTTATTATCCTACGCAAATGCTCGAACGCAAGACTCAGGCGCGAACAGTACGGCAAGGCCGGTAACATCAGAACGCAATCACGTGAATAAGATCTCGGCCCAACCGATACCGCGTAGATAATCTAAGTGTCCGGACGCGAATCGCGAGTAACGCAATTAAGCCAATTAATACTATGACGCGATTAATACTTGGCCGGGCGAATTGCTACGCACGACGAGACGCGCGGTCGTGAACGCGAACGGCGTGAGAAATGGCGTGCTTGCGATATCGAACGTCGTCATTGACGCTTTTACCGCGATCTCCAGGAGTTCGTATATTTCGGTCGCGGTCCCACGGCCACGAGACCATTCCGGTGCCCCTCGCTTTCGCTGTCGATCGCTAAGTACGCCTTGCCGGCGAATACGCTAATTATCGCAAGTAATCCCGAGCGAGAGATCGACCCGGAGAGCGGCGTCGTGGCTTTACATTAAATATTACCGAGGCAACCTCACCGTTGGTTGATTCTCTCTCGCGAAGCTCCTCGCCGTCGTCCCAAGGGTCGGAAGAATAGCCGCCAGTATTCGTACGAGAAACTAATTGTAAGTGCGACTCAAGTGCGCAATAGTGTACCGCGACTTAGGCGTGCGTGCGTCGGGAATCGAGAACGAGCCAAGAATGCTCCTGAAATTTCGCTCGATGGCGGAATCGATAGCGTACCCCTCCCCGGGCGTACGCAGCCCCGCGACGCTATAGCGCGGACCAATCAGGGGTGAGCTCGCAGGCTCGCGGTGGATTCTTGCGTAGGGCCGTTAATCACGGCTTTTCGCAGGGCGCCAAACGGTCCCTCGTTCGCGCGGCGATTTTTCCAGGATCCTTCCCGATAGCGGACGGGACGTGATTGCCTCCGCGTTCCTCTTTGTCGGTCTGGAAATGGTGGCCAACCATCCCGGAATCCGGTCAGTAGGTTGAGGAGGGCAGGTGAGCTGATTTTGCCCCGGCGTCCCGGGGCCCTGCCGTTACGGATCCGCCCGCCGCTGTGTTTCGCCGCCGCGCGCGTGTCCTCTCGCGCTCCCCTGCTTTTGGCGGCCCGCAAAGCACCACCGAGATCCGTTTCTCGTCGTCCGATTCTTCGCCTCTATCCTTGTCGTCGACTCCGTTTTTCCGTGATTCTCAGCATCTTCTCAGGAACTCCGGTTTTCGGCTCGGTGAGGCGCCGCGCAAATGATACAAAAATAAAAATGAAGGGATCAGAATAATGTACGCAAATTTAATATGCCCCTGGAGATCTCGCATCGATTCATTGGACCGTCCTCGGGCGCGAAAAAGGATGCGAAACCCGCGCCTTGTGACGGCAGCAGGGCGTTGCAACGCTGCAGCAAAACTGCAACGTCACAATATATATGCATATGTATATACACACACAAGTTCCTTTACACATTTATATTCCACAAGCGATCAAGATGTCTATTATGTGTGTGTGTGTGTGTGTGTGTGTGTGTGTGTGTGTGTGTGTGTGTGTGTGTATGAACAAGATTTGTTACGTTTTTAATTTTTAAGCGTGATATTCATTACGGACAATATTTATTACACGCTTATGCTTTTTAAGCGTAATGTCTCTACTACGGGCAAGATTTGCTGTTACAAAAATATAAAAAAAATCTTATTAATCTAATAATAGGGTATTATAATAAGGTATATTTATAATTAAACAACTAGCACTTTTATTAATCAATCAGGTAATCTGTAATGTCACATATTCGGCCATTTTGGAAACATTCCTCGATCCATTTACATTTGACAATTTTTATAGATGTTTGCTCACGTGCATTCACGTTTCTCACAATAGTGTTTGTCTTATCGCTTGTGTCTTCTACAAACGCATGCGTAACGGAATTATCAATTTGGTCTTTAACTGTACCTGACACGAAACGGAATTTAAATTTAGCATAACACGTTCGATTCGCAAAGAATCCAATTATATCTCTAAACAGCGAATAAGGCGATGTACTCCCGAATAATTCCTTGTCCATCTCTTTTTCCTGCTCACTGGTTAACTGGTTGTCCACAAGCTAAATAATTTGCACGATTAGGTTAGTGCGATAATTTATATATATATTTAGTAATAAACGTTAATTTTAAGTACCTCGTTCGTCATCTTACCTAATAAACGCTTCAAACTTTCTTCATTTGCGTCAACAGAAAAATTGTCGTAATATTCATCATAGTTTTCTACAACTTTGTGTCTAGTACTGTCCCGACTGCATAATAATTCCCACGGTAAAAAATTGTCTAACGAAGCCCAGTCGGATTGATTGGTGACACGTTTAAACCAGTCCAAAGTTACAACATTGTATTTTTGACTGTTTATAACTAATGTAGCTCGTAACTGAAAAAGGAATTTGTTCTATTAGTTTGATAACTATTGCATGTATTCAAGCTTGAGTTGCGCGATAACATAGCAGGAAAAAATATATATATATGGGGCATTCTCCGCGTGTCGGAGTCCTCTCCTGCCCACTTCAATTTTTGACATAATTCCACCAACCAGGGCTTAAAATTTTCGTTGAAGTATCTACTTTTTAATGCTATTTGTGGCCTTTTGTGAAAATTCAAAATGGCGGACTGATGCAGCGCCGAGAATGAAGAAAGTAAGAAAAATTAATTGTATATCTTCTTAAAAAAATGCAGAAATGTCACTTGATTTGGATGAAACTCGGTACTAGGGGGTTTTCGAGGTCGTTGATTCCGAATCTGGTCGAAATTTGGAAATTCAAAATGGCGGATTAAGTATGGCCGCCCGTAATGCAGAAATGTCACTTGTTTCGGATGAAACTCGGTACTAGGGAGTTTTCGAGGTCGCTGATTTCAAATGTGAAGTCGAAATTTGAAAATTCAAAACGGCGGATTAAATATAGCCGCTCGTAATGCAGAAATGTCACTTGATTCGGATGAAACTCGGTACTAGGGGGTTTTTTGAGGTCGCTGATTCCGAATCTGAAGTGAAAATTTGGAAATTTAAAATGGCGGATTATATATGGCCGCCCGTAATGCAGAAATGTCACTTGATTCGGATGAAACTCGGTACTAGGGGGTTTTTGAGGTCACTGATTCCGAATGTGAAGTCGAAATTCGGAAATTCAAGATGGCGGATCCAATATGGCCGACCGAAATGCACAAATGTCACTTAATTCACGTGAAAAAAACTGTCGCTTTAGTAGCGCCAAAATCTGTCGCTCTGAGACCGACAGGATAATTTAAATGATTTTATGGTACCTTCTTTCAAAAATACGTGTTCGTAGCTATAAATTCAAATTCAACGACTGAAGAACCACCGGAAAAGCAATTTTGTAAAAACATGTACGGATCTCATCGCCTCTTTTTGTGTTATTATTAACTAACTAAACTATCCATTACTTCGAGGAAAAATCGTAATAATAGTTATAACAACCAATGCAAAACTATTGTTAGGGACTTTTCTGCATTTCGGTCGGCCATATTGGATCCGCCATCTTGAATTTCCGAATTTCGACTTCACATTTGGAATCAGCGACCTCGAAAGCCCCCTAGTACCGAGTTTCATCCGAATCAAGTGACATTTCTGCATTACGGGCGGCCATATTTAATCCGCCATTTTGAATTTCCAAATTTTGCCTTCACATTCAGAATCAGCGACCTCGAAAACCCCCTAGTACCGAGTTTCATCCAAATCAAGTGACATTTCTGCATTTCGGGCGGCCATACTTAATCCGCCATTTTGAATTTCCAAATTTCGACCATATTCAGAATCAACGACCTCGAAAACCCCCTAGTACCGAGTTTCATCCAAATCAAGTGACATTTCTGCATTTTTTTAGAAGATATACAATTAATTTTTTTTACTTTCTTCATTCTCGGCGCTGCATCAGTCCGCCATTTTGAATTTTCACAAAAAGCCACATGGCATTAAAAAGTAGACACTTCAACGAAAATTTTAAGCCCTGGTTGGTTGAATTATGTCAAAAATTGAAGTGGGCAGGAGAGGACTTCGACACGCGGAGAATGCCCTATATATATATATATATATATATATATATATTTCCTACCGTCTACCGTTCTATTATTGCCTATTATCACGCAGAAAGTATTTTTCATAGGATTCTGAACAATCCTTGCGCTATGCTGCTGCAGTATTTCTTCAATCTGCTCTTTCGGCAATTCATCGGTGCCATTAATCACACAAATTTCTTTTCGGTCTAATAATCGCGTGAGTACTACGCGCTGGCTGTACATCTCGCTGTACATCTCGCTTTTCTAGATAGATAGATAGAAAATCATAAGTAACATAATTTCGGTATCCAATATGCTGTCAAATAATAATAAATTGTTTGTAACTAACCTGGCCTTAATTCCAAATTCCGGATCTGGCAAAGCGATGCAGAGGTGGCTGCAATTGCAATTTACGCACGGGTTCGAGCCGGCCTGTCGCGACGCGTGAAACACTTTCAGATCCGTCACTGACGCCAGATTAGTATGGATCTTGGTACGATTCGCTCCAGTGAGTTTGTCCGCCCTCTCGATGTCACCTGTATTCCAATCCGCCCAATAAATGTAGTCCCGATACTGCGTAACACTGGACGGATAGACTATGTGATACGAAACGATGACATCCCTCCGTTGTGTTAGTAGATCATAATAGTCAATTGCCGGTACGGAGATGTCAGCCCAGTACAATTTGCGCCCGATATAGTCAATTGTCAGACCGTTCGCCCGGCCGATATGCAAAACAATCACTTGCCGCTGCGTGCCATCCAATAATGCCTTCTCAATTCTGCCGGTATTTAATCTGCGGGCGACGCGACGGGAGGCACGCACACTAAGAAACAGCCTCTAACAATAAGTTAGAAACTCTCATTTCTGAATCAAACGAATCACTGCACTGAAATTAATTCTTTAAATAGAGATTGTTGAACAAACAAATTCTTTTTAAATAAAAAAACGTACATATTGGCCAAGAGTGGATTTTTATATTTTAATTCAAATATTAATTTTGTATTAACATGTAAAACAATATAATAATTTTCTATTGAATAATTTTTTTATTAAAATGTAGGAAAATACATCGATAATTAGTGTCGCGCGCCGATATAATGTCATGCGTCGTCTGGTCGCCTCGCCAACTCGGCATTCACGAGATTCGAAATCGCATAGCTAATAGCCATAGCTCGAGAGAGAAGAAGAAGACAGCAGATCTGTCTATCTTCTTCTACCGCTCGACGCTCGAAGCTGGCTGCTGAAACGTAAAGTTGGCATCTCTGCCATCCCCACCACTGGCTGGCAGTGGCTGTCGAAAACCGCCACTACCGCCAGTCTGGCATCCTTGGTACTGCCGTGTATCATGTTATCTTTATTGTTCACCAGTTAAACAAATATCAAAATTCATTGACACATAGTATATAATTTATAATTTTTACTATATATTATTATAAAAGGTATGTACATATCGTAAATTTTTCACAATTTCTTTTTTATAGGTTAACGTTCACATTACGGGCACGTGGAATTTTTTGTTATTTACCTCTTATACTTTCTTTTGAATTTAATAGGTGAGTGTTGATGAAGAATATAATAAATAATTTTTATTATCTTTGAAATCAACTTATAATGATTTACAAATGTAATCAATATAGCCGTATGTTTATTTAATTTTTTATTAATATATTAAATAATGAATATCTGTGAAACAATTGTACATAATTTTACTATTTCATGTACGTATCAGAAAATATTTTGATAAGTTATTAATATCTGAAGAAATATCGTTATACTTTATTAATTCAGTTAATACGTCAAATGAAAAAAAATTATTTCAAAACTAGAAATTACTATTCTTATTTATCGGTTACTATGGAGAAATATTTTAGTTATTTTTAATTTCATACATTTAAGGAGGTTCTACATATAATAGATGTATCTAAAAATTGGAAAAAACTTCATGGACGTATAAATTGAGATGCGAGAAATTTTAGTATCGGTCATCGTGCAAAAATGTGCAAAAATGAATTTTGAAATCACAGTTTTTACATGAGCTCTTCCCTGGTAGAAATTGCCTTGCCAGCGCCACGACACTTGTCAGCGCCATGCAAGTTTGCCACGCCACAGCCTTATCCTAAAAACTGGAAAGAGCCATATCAGAGCCATGTCCGCGCCTAATATGGCATTTACATAAAATTGAACGGGCGCAGGTCTGGATTTGACTGAGTTTCTAATGCGATCCACACTTGCGCCACGTTAGGTGCTATCGAGATTCTTCTCTTTGGCTTCTAGATCGACTTCTTAATTTTTAGAAATTTATTAAAACATGTACGTTAAAATTGAGACAGGATTATTTTATCCTTCACCTGCCGCGGCCGGGGTCCTTCGGCTGGCAGAGCTCTACTAATTTATCTCGCAATAAATGATAATAAATAATAATAAATAATAATAAATGATAATAAATAATAATAAATAATAATAAATAAATGGTAAATAAATAATTTGGTTCGGCAATAAATAATAAATAATTAAATTGAGCGCTAATCAGTTGTAGAAGAACTGATAGGCTACAACTACATCATCGTAACGTTTTGATCGTGATTGTAAGCAATGAAGTTGTCGTAAACCGCGTATATCTATGCCAATATATATCTATATAATAGTTATTTGTGTAACAAGTGCGAGAAGTTGAGAATTGGACACGAGTGCGATCACCCGCACGAGTGTCCAATTCTCAACCCGCACGTGTTACACACCCTATTTTATATTACAAAGTGCGCAGAAAGTGGCCCATTGCGCGCGCGTCATCTGTGCGACGGATGGCCGATTCCACACACGAGTCGAAACAGTGCGGTAATGTTTACATGTTTACTGTAACACTTACATCTATCGTAATGTTCACCGTAAGCGGTCGTAACGCTCGTCGTAATTGCTATCGTAAGCTCATCGTATGAGTTGATTCAACTTGAACTCTTTACAATTACGACGCTTGTCTGGCGTTACAACATAACCTAACCTATCAGCTTTCTCAACGTGCGAAAAAAATGTGTTTATAGAGTTGCTTTCCATTTACATAAAAACTCAGATAATTCTCACTTGTGATGTCATTCTGTCTTTATTATTCATTAATTCCCACGATCAAAGCATTACGATAAATGTTAGTTGTTACTTTAGGTTATAATTGCAACGCCAGACGAGCGTCGTAATTGGAAAGAGTTCAAGCTGAATCAAGTCATACGACGAGCTTACGATAGCGATTACGACGAGCGTTACGACCGCTTACGATAAACATTACAATAGATGTAGTTGTAGCCTCACACGACAATGGATGGTAATAAAAAATTAAAATCAAAATTTCGAGCGCAAAAATATCGCCAGATGAAAAAATTTAAACGCCATTATTTGTCATTATTTGAAGAAGAAAAATACGATACATGTAATAAACCAAGTACTAGCGGTACAACATCAGAAGGTATTAATCATATACATCACGAATAATATCGAAGCAAATATTGTATTGTATGTAATAGTACAGTTAAGAAATATGTTTTATTATTTTTTATGTAGATCACATGGATGATGTAAATGTAAACGTAGGAGAAGGTTTGAGTGATTCCGATGGAAGTGATTCAGAAACAACATCAGAAGGTTATAATTCATATATATCATGTAATGAATAATATCGAAGCAAATGTATAATGAAGAATAATATTTTATTATTTGTTATGTAGATCATATGAATGACAATATAAACGTAGGAGAAGTGTTGAGTGATTCCGATGGAAGTGATTCAGAAACTTACATTGTGTTTGAAGTTGAAAGAGAGAGAGAGAGAGAGAGAGAGGTTGTGTTGTTTTTTTGCGGCCATTAGTGGCAGTTGTAATGCGATAGGTCGGGCCGCGCATTCTACGTAGGTCGGTGAAAAGGCGCGCAAGCGGCGCCGACTACGTTGCGTCCCAGGCGGCGAGGCGCAAGTTTACCGCGCATGCTTGAGCATGTTGGGAGGGGCGCGCAGCCCGGGCGAGCGAGCATTCGTCTTCGGACATCGTGCGTTACACACCCGTTGTAATCAGTTCGAGTAAAATACTTAGTTGCGTCATCTTTTCGCTGTTAACTTGTAATCGAGTTGTGAGGTAGCCGAGATCTGCCTCTCAGTGTGCAGCAGCCAATATACCGGTGGATCGTACACGCAGCAAATAAAGGACAACAACTGTCGTCGCAGAAAGGAAGCCAGTGAGATACGTCCCAGCGAGCCTTGCCGGCACGTGGAAAGCTCGAGAAAGGCAGCCGCATTTTCTGGAACGTTCGAGAAAGCCTTTCGGCATGATATAAAACGCCCTTTCGAAGTCTTGGATAAATGGGTTTTTGGCTTGGTCCTTTTGACATATATTCATTGTGTGAACATCCTATGTGATGTTATCTTCAATCAAAAGGTAACCTTTATCAATATACATGAGTGAGAACGTTAGACTCTCGTCTACCGTTACGAGGTGAGAACGTTAGACTCTCGTCTACCGTTACGAGGTGAGAACGTTAGACTATCGTCTACCGTTACGAGAGGGATTTTCAATCCTCTCAAGGTTACCCTTTGCGGTTATCGCTTGCAGAATTCACGAGAGCAAGCGAGAGGAAGACTTCCTCGCCTTTTGAAAAGATATTAGGATTTCATCTCGAGTTTAATTGTAACACTGAGCTCAGTCTAAAAGTCTATAAATTAATTAATTGTTTGGTTGCAACTATTTTATTTACAATGAAAAACTTTACTTCTTTCTTTTGTGCGATTAATTCGTTATAATCAATTCTATAATATATTTTGTAGTTAATTACGTTAACTTGCGTACATTCGTTACATTCTGTTTGAAGTTGGAAGAGTAGAGAGAGAGAGAGATTGTGTTATTCCTTTTTGCGTCGATTGTAATACAATAGGTTGCCGCGCATTCTACGTAGTTCTCGGAAAAAGCGCGCGAGCGGCGCCGACAACGTTGCGTCCCAGGCGGCGAAGAGCGTGTTTACCGCGCATGCTCAAGCATGTTAGGAGGGGCGCGCAGCCCGGGCGAGCGAGCATTCATTTCGCAGATTTCGTGCACGATACATCGTGCATCGTAGCTCAATTCTATAATTATGGCAAAGGGGTTTCTGGAGACAGGAAACGAGATATTAATTATATGAAGGCGGCCTACCAGAGATTCAAAAAACGGAGCTCTTATAGATCGCAATCTAAGCTTTTCAGAAATATCGAGAAAAACAAGGGTTATCGCGTAAAATTTTGTGATATTGACTATTGAAACAGGCCATATCACGGTTCACGTAGCGTGCTTCGATTAACAAGGGAGATTTGGCAACGTCGCAGCGACTGCACCCGCGCGGAAAGTGTGCAGCCAGTACAGCACCACAATATGACAGCACTTCAAACTTAAGCACTTAACCTAACGAGCGCTTACGGAGGAGTACGTTCTAAAATTATGTGAAATACAAGTTTTATCAATAAACAACAAAACATAATTTATATCTTTATTTATCTGAGAACAAGGAATAAACTTTATCAATTAGTCTTTTTGACGTAGTGACTCGAGCCTTGCCATCGATGCTCTCTCCAAACAAAACTCTGATACCATCATAACCATTCTTCGTGAAAGTTTCCTCTAGTATATTTCTGTTTATACCTGCTTTAGCCATTTTTTGAATTAAATTTGCTGAAATTTTGTTCTGATATACTGATCGTAGCAAAATTTTGTTAGCGGATACAATGGATTCTATTCTTTTTATCTATCATGTTTGTGACGCTCTTAGCAAACTTTTTGATCAGCAAATCATCATATTTTCAAATAATCGATAATTTTTTTCAACATGATAACATCATCGACAGCATTGTGAAGGTTCTCGTGATTTTCGCCTGGAAGGAAATCTTGTAAAAGAGCTTTTACCGAAAAGCTCTGTTTATTTTTTCGCCTCTCTGGAAGTGCATTCCTCAAAATATCGAGAGTATCTGCAAATCCGCTCACTGTTTTTTTAAAGGTCTCCATCACTCTCAATTTAACAATTAGAGACAATACTCTTGGAACATCGAATCTGTATGGAATAATAGATTACTCTCAAATCTACCAATAAAGCAAGCAACTGTAATCAGCTCTGTCATAAATAATAAAATTTGCAATAATACATAAGTAATTTATTATTTATTTATCAGCCTTATCACTTGCTGAATGGCTTCTACGTATTTCAAGGATCCCAAAAAGTTGAATAATTAATCAGAAATCTAAAAATTTTAAAAGCAAATGTTACAGTTACTTGACCGGTTGAAAAAAAACATTTTCTCACTTGAAGCCATTATGGGATAAAAAACTTATCTGGCAGGCCTTATTTTCTTTGCCGCTTATCTCCTTAAGATATTTCAAAAATCCGTCCACAGCAGCTTGTACGAGTATTGTCTGTACCAAATCTTCGTGTATGTACATACATATCTCCATCGATGACTTGCATTCCGGTTATTGCGGATGTTGACATCGAGATGGGTATGGATGGAGTTATGTAGGCGTTGAACGTTGATACCCTATTATATGCTGCTATCTAAAAAAAGGTCTCAATAATTTTTGTACAAAAATCTATCTCAACTGTATATGTATTTTTTTTAGTCACTTGACAAATCTAATCAGTACTTCTAAGACCTGTAGTTTCTAGGTCAAAGTAAACTATTCTGTAATTATCATCTTCAAAATTGTTCATTGCACGTGGAGTATTCTCAAATAAATCTGAAACGTTGTAGCATGATACTCCAGATTCATAAGTAAATCCTTCTTGCCGCTGTTTTGATGCAGTGGCGATAGATCGTTGTTTCTTTGCATAAAGTTTTCTTTTTTTTATTTCTTTAGTTTTGGAGAGCTTGGCCCCCTGTGATCTCCCTTTTCTTATCTTTTTGTAGCCGATATGCTAATGTGCGAGCACTGCCAGGAGAAAGCAGGAGCTTGTTATACACTTTTGCTATATACGTATAACCATCATTCTTCTGGCATACTGAAGTAGCTACGCGGTAATGAAGAGATTCCGATGCAGAATAATGACGAGCCTTTGGAGTTTTGCTCGCTACGGTATTATTTAACGATTCATTCGCTTGTGTGCAACCACATGAGCAATTTTTTCCGCGTTTCTTGCAAATCGCGATAAAAGAACATGTAGTTTCTCACGCAACTCCTCATCTGCAAGTGGCTTTCCATGCGGCAGATTATTGTGCTTATAGTTATTATTTACATACAATTTGCACCAATCACCACATGATTGATAATCCCCGAACGCGTGAAGAACTATTGCCTCCAATGCAGCTCTCACTTTCTCGGTATTGCCTTTATTCTATTTGACCGCACTCGAGAAACATCGAGAAAAATATTCAATGAGTTTTGGCGACAATTTCATAGAATACAATGCCGAGGTAAACGATTTCAGTGTGTGATTGAAATCTGACCACTTTTCAATCTCGTGAGTAGCATTCTTACGAACACCAGCTACTGTGCTGGAGTCATCATCACCGATGATAACTGAAGCGTACACTCCAGCCTCCTCAAATAATTCATTTTTTGTAAAAAGTTCCACTGCCATATCTGGCTCCATGCTTTTCGCACTTCCATTATAATTCCGTCTACAGTCGTGATCTGTCTCGGAGTGCCCAAGTTGATACTTTCTACATTGCTTAGTCCGTACTGCATACGAAGCTATCTTACCTGAATGGTAGCCGATAATCATGAAATGACCTAGGAAACAATACTGTACTTTTAGAAAGTATTTAGAAAAACATTTTTCCAATCGTTCATGTGAATATCAGTGGACGGCAAGTTCATTCAAGCAAAATTCAGAATAATACTCATGCATTAAAGTTTTAGTAGAAAATAAAACTACATTTTGCATGCTGGACTACGGATTTAATAATTTATTTTACCTGATAGACTATTATAAGCGTGCCCCGTCCTTCGCTTTTGCCAACCACAATCGAATGAAAATTTTAGAGGTGTTTTGCTACCTGTTTTTTCTGGAGTCTTTTGCTATGTTGGATCTGTTTTCTTTATTATCTACATTCCTGCTAATTCAAATCACACACAAATATACGTTTATGAAAGAGTGAGAATTAAAATCAAAATCTAGATTTTAATACTAAAAAGTTATTTTTCAAGTTTTTATGCATTGATATGAAATTAATTAACAATTTTGTAAAAAAGAGAAATTGTGAATTGTTCTATTAGTTGTTCTCTAAAGCATTTAAACATAAAAAAGTGTGATTAAAACCAGTACATACAACAGACATGCGAGTCAAAAAGTCATGTAAGTAAAACCTATGGCCCTGCTCACAATCCTCATACCGTATAACATAAGAGACCTTCTCAATAAGAGCGTGTCGTCCATGTTTCGTCAAAATCCAGCGAGTGAGAAGGATGTACATTGACTATCGCTGTCTCTTTCTCTTTCTTTCTTTATCTCTTTTCTATTCCTTTCTCTTTCTGTTTCTCTGCTTTTAACGAAAAATGTCGGACCAATGAAAAGTGGCCCTCTTATGGTCAGTCTTCGACTAGAGGGTTTCTTTTTATTATTCAGCTTCACTTCAAAGAAGACTCTATAAAAGAGCTTCAGTCTTGGAAAGATAGGACGTACAGAGGGAATGAAATGTTATCGGAAACAATTTCTTCGATAACAGCCACCGACAAAATAATTCCATCTAATCAAAATGATAAAGAAAATTGTGTCTTGACTACGATAACAAATTAATTACGAAAGAGTTAGGGACAACAGTTATTATTCAAAAGTCGCCAAGCACATCACCCATAGTAGATGAAATAGCTTTTGAGAGGCACTACGCTATGGACCAAAATATTCCAGCTGATAATGACTGGATTGTATGTGAAACATAGGGTGGTTTCAACAAAAACGTGAAAAGCATCGAGAACGATGAACCGCCGAAACCGAAACGGTTGAAACCGACGTACTTGGACAACTGTTCCGAATGGGATTTTATTAAAGACTCCAAGATCGGACGCATCTCCATTCTTAAAAATGGAAATATCTCGACACCTGTGAATATGGGTGCCTATAATTTGAACATACGAAACTCATGTGCTTTTGATTCGATATTTCATGTCGTGGTACACGGAATTTTGGGTAACTGCCTGTATCGAGAAAAAAACAACCTCGACTAATTGTCCCATCATACAATTGTGTTATAATGTAATCGCTGCTAAAAAATTAACAGCGAAGCATTACAAGCTGAGAGCAGAAATCTTAAAAGAAATTGCGATGTTTGAGATCAAAAGCTACACCAGGAAAATCAAGTCAATCGACGTAAAATGCAATGCTGCCCATCTCGCCCAGATAATTTTAAGATCGGAACCTAGTTATTCATACAAGGTTGAGTGTTCCTGTGGATATACCAACGGCAATACGTACGCTTTGCTGGATGTCAATATTGACATAGCTTTATGTGGTGGATTCCACCAAATGCAAGCGGCGATTGACGATAATTTACGTGTAGGTAGATCTTGTTTCAGGTGCAAAAAGTCAGTTGTAAATCACACAGATCACGGCTCCCACTTGATAATTGACACAAGTATTGTGACCGATAATCATTACGAAAACAAAAACAGGATCATTGTCCACACGTTAGGTTCTATTGCAAAAACCGTAACGATAGGACAAAAATCTTATATACTAATGGGTGTGGTCGATTACAATGAAGAAAAGGAGCACTATATCGCTTATGCACCAGCAGGGGTATATTGGTATTGTTATGATGACCTGTTACTAACTCGTAAGTCAGTGAATTCCACAACAAAAATAACGCCTCATGTTATTATGTACGGGATATGCAGCGATATGCCTACTAATTAAATATTAATTGAGTTGCACGAGTTTTTATTTTTACGCTAAAAATAATTATTTTTAAAAACAATATATTAAAAATATATAAAATATATAAAATATATAAAAAAAATTTTAAATATAAAAAAATATAAAAATATATAAAAATACAAAAAAAAAAAAAAAATAAAAAAAGGGACCGATTCCCATCACGTCCGCGTTCGTGGTTCTGGATTCGACAGAGTGGGGAAAATCCTCTTCTAAAAAGGAGATGTGAAGTTTATTGTTGTCGCTTTTCCGCGATGCCGATTGGTTCTCTTGCTGCGCTTACTTCATTTGCAGCTGTCATTGAATATTTTGACAGTTGTGTGTATCAAGGAGTTAATAGTGTAATAGTAATAGCATAATGTTAAAGCTAAATAGCGCGCGCGAAGCGCGCGTCTGTAGTGTCTAGTTAATATAAAAAATAGTAATGTAAACTATATACAATATCTACTATTGACAATATCTTGACCTCTTTTTCCACGTAAAGATACTTTTCTAAAAATTTTAGACAATGACTGCAACATTATAATAATAACTCCGGTATTTAAGTACGTCGCGCCAGGATTTATGTCGCAAAAGGGGATTTATATCACTCTAGTACGAGTGATATGCTGATAATAATTGTTAATAATTATTTAAAGGTAGCCAGTGGTCAAAACTGTACGGAACTATCGTTAGGGAGTTCAGAACTGTTGTTTAAAATCTCGAACGAGCCGAGAACTAGTCGCAGAAGCATAGCATATCACTCTAGTACGAGTGATATGCTGATAACAATTGTTAATAATTATTTAAAGGTAGCCAGTGGTCAGAACTGTACGGAACTATCGTCAGGGAGTTCAGAACTGTTGTTTAAAATCTCGAACGAGCCGAGAACTAGTCGCAGAAGCATAGCATATCACTCTAGTACGAGTGATATGCTGATAACAATTGTTAATAATTATTTAAAGGTTGCCAGTGGTCAGAACTGTACGGAACTATCGTCAGGGAGTTCAGAACTATTGTTTAAAATTTCGAAGGAGCCGAGAACTTGTCGCAGAAGCATAGCATATCACTCTAGTACGAGTGATATGCTGATAACAATTGTTAATAATTATTTAAAGGTTGCCAGTGGTCAGAACTGTACGGAACTATCGTCAGGGGGTTCAGAACTATTGTTTAAAATTTCGAACGAGCCGAGAACTTGGCGTAGAAGCATAGCATTTCACTCTAGTACGAGTGATATGCTGATAATAATTGTTAATAATTATTTAAAGGTAGCCAGTGGTCAGAACTGTACGGAACTATCGTCAGAGGGTTCAGAACTATTGTTTAAAATTTCGAACGAGCCGAGAACTTGTCGCAGAAGCAAAGCATATCACTCTAGTACGAGTGATATGCTGATAACAATTGTTAATAATTATTTAGAGATAGTTAATGGTCAGAACTATGTTACAGAACTTATAAACTCGTCAAGAACTATAAAATTCATTCTGAAAAAATTATATGATATGCTAACTTCGCGGGAAGTTAGCATATCATTTCTCAACTTCCGTTTATTTATATTTAATGACCAGAACTATTGTTAAAAATTATCAGGAACTATAGAACTCGGTTGTATGCAAAGAGAACTCTACTTTTTTTTTTATATGCTGACAATTGATATGCTAACTTCATACACATCGTGTAGACGAGGGGCGCGGCTGATCACCGGTTTTACAACGCGATAACTCCGAAGCGTACTTTCCGAAAAGCGCTGCTACGAACGACTGACTTCACACTCACGGCTCGCTTATCCCCCTTTTTCCGGGCCAAGCTACTCGATCCACCCGGTCCGGGGAGAGGGCCGAAACGAACACGTGAGTACCGCGTGCTGCAACAGGAGCGGGCACCGCGAGCGGACACGGAGCCGACACGGCTCCGGTTTGCAACATCCCGCCCGCCTCGTCCACTAGACGAAATTAACATAGTCTCCAGGGGCGCCGCCCGCCATGGCGCCTGGCGGGGCCAGGCCAGGTTACTAGTTTACAATCTTCACTAGACGACGGACGTCTCTTACACTATTGGCTTACAAGCTAATATTTACACAATGTACAATATATTTTCACGGCGGTTTAACCGTCACGCCCTCTCAGGGGCGCACTTTCGCGGTCGGCCCGAGGTTCGATCGGGAGCGGGCACAGTTTCGCGATCGGCCGCCTGAATGCGGCAGAAGCGGTTTTAATGCTGATGACGCGCACCAGCCCGTCGGAGCCGGGATGAAGGGCAGTGACTCGCGCTAGCGCCCATTTGGCGGGGGGCTGCATCTCATCCTTGAAGAGCACGAGCGTGCCCACCTCGAGGTTCGGCGACGTCCTCCTCCATTTTTTGAGTTGCTGTAGATGGTACACGTATTCTCTCGACCAACGACTCCAGAAGTGGTCGCGCATACCAGAGACCAAGGCCCATCATGATGGCAGTCGGTTCACGTCAGCGCCCAGCAGGGAAGGCTCCGGTATGTTTACAAGTAGCTCGCCAACGAGCAGGTGGCCCGGGGCAGCGCGGACAGATCCGACGGGTCGTTGCTCAGCGCGTACAGAAGACGTGAGTTAAGGCAGGCCTCAACTTGGGACAGCAGTGTCGCCATCTCCTCGAAGGTGAGCTTGTGCTCCCCGAGCACGCGCCGTAGGTGGTACTTCACCGACTTGACGCCGGCTTCCCACAGCCCTCCGAAGTGGGGCGCCCCGGGGGAAATGAACGACCACTCTGTGCCGTGGTTGGCCAAGTCCGCGGCGCTAGCATGGTAGAAGCTGGAGGCTGCCTTAAACATTGCGCGCAGCTCCTTGGCGGCCCCGCGGAAATTGGTCCCATTGTCGCTCATCAGAAGTCGGCAGTGGCCCCGACGGGCCGTGAATCGCTTAAATGCGGCTAAAAATGAAGCAGAGAATAAGTCAGAGACGGCTTCCAAGTGTATGGCCTTGGAGGACAAGCACACAAACAGACAGATATAGCCTTTGACGGCCTTGTGGCCGCGGCCTTTCGTAGTCCGGAGGAACACGGGGCCGGCGTAATCAACGCCGGCGGACTGGAAAGGCCGACCCGGGCGGGCGCGTTCCGCTGGCAGCTGTCCCATTTGCTGCGCCGCTGTAGCGCCTCGGAATTGTGCGCAGGTCACGCACTTGTGGATCACGGCTCGAATGAGGGAGTTGGCCCGGAGGATCCATACCCTTCGGAGGAGTAGGCTACGGGTCAACTGGGGGCCTCCATGCAGCGACGTCATGTGAGCCTCCCGCACCAGCAGGAGGAAGAGGGGGTTGTCTTTTGCCAGTATAAGTGGGTGCTTCTCCTCAAAGGGCAGCAATGAACGAGCCGGGAGCGGCCTTGAGTCCCCGAGTTGCGCTATCTCGTCCGGAAAGTCGTGCCGCTGCGCAATTCTCACCCAGCGGAGTCGAGCCGCGTCCAGTTCGTCTCTGGTGACAAAGCCCTCTTTCTTGTTCCGGGGGTTACGGGTGTTGTGAAGGAATCTAAAACAGAATACCGTAACACGGAGTAAGCGTGATAAAGACGAGAAGCGCGATAGGACGGGGTTGTCCTCGGTGGGTCTTGCGACGTGAGTCGTTACAATCCGCTGCTCCTCCTTCCCTACATCAGTATCAGCGACCGTTGGCTCGGACCAGGCATAATTGTAGTCCCTGAGCCATGTAGGGCCACGCCACCAGAGGTCTAGCGTGGCCAGCTCACTGGGCGATATGCCTCTCGTCGCGGCGTCGGCCGGGTTTTCCGCCGACGGCACATATCTCCAGTTCAAGGGAGGGGCAGCAAATCCTGTACCTTTGCGACCCTGTTCGCCACAAAGGGTTTCCAGCGGGAAGGATGAGATCGGATCCAGGCGAGCACCACGGCGGCGT
Organism: Temnothorax longispinosus; assembly: GCF_030848805.1. Lineage (NCBI taxonomy): Eukaryota > Metazoa > Arthropoda > Insecta > Hymenoptera > Formicidae > Temnothorax > Temnothorax longispinosus. The sequence goes on along the minus strand of NW_027270047.1, from coordinate 304,763 downwards.
CTATCCAGGCGAACTTCTGCGCACCGCTCAAGTCGAGACCCTTGCCGGTTGCGTCGAGTAGCTCAGCGAGCAACAGGGCGCCTTGCAGCTCCAATCGCGGTATGGTGACCGTCGGACCGGGGCCACCTTGGTCTTTGCCACCACCAAATGGACAGAAACTTCCCCAGATGCGTCCGTGCACCGCAGGTAGACAGCCGCAGCGTAGGCACGGCTAGACGCGTCGGAAAACCCATGGAGCTCGACGGTGCCGTCAACCTTGTAGCCGACTGAGCGTGGAACGCTCAATGCATTCAAGTGGGGCAAGGTCTCCGTGAACTTTGTCCAAGAGGACTGGAGTCCCTCCGGAAGCGGTTGATCCCAGTCTAGTCCAGCCATCCACAGGTCTTGTATAAAGATTTTGCCGAATATGAGTACCGGCGCTGCCCAACCCAGTGGGTCAAAAAACCGGGCTACGTCCGACAACACGGACCGCTTGGTAGAGCCCGATACTCTGGTGGGAGGCGCCACGCGCAGGGCGAAGCGGTCGTCGGCAGGGCTCCATAGTACGCCCAGGGTGCTCACGCCTTCTCGATCATGGAGAAGCTTCGCCGTCGATTCCCCATCCGGGCAGAGTTCCGGTGTGTTGGCTGCCCACTTACTCAGCTCAAAGCCTCCCGCCCTGAGGATCGCCACGAGCTGGCGTAGAGTCTCCAGAGCCTCTTCCACGGTGTGTCCGCCGCCATAGAAGTCGTCCATATAGCTGTTTTGTTTAATGGCCTTCGCGCCCAGAGAATAAGCCTTACCCTCGTCGTCGGCTAGCTGAATCAGCACTCGGAGCGCAAAGTAGGGGGCCGAGGCCGTACTGTATACAACGGTCAGTAGGTAGAAGTCTTGGACCTCTGCGGCGGGGTCCAGACGCCACAGAATACGTTGAAGGTGGGTGTCTTCCGGGTGGACACGGATCTGTCGAAACATTTTTATAATGTCACAAGTGAATACGAATTTGAAAAGGCGCCAGCGGGACAAAATCAGCCACAGGTAGGATTGAAGTTTAAGACCAGGGAGTAGCAGGTCGTTGAGGGAGCCGGTTGCGGTGCTAAAGGAAGCGTTGAAAACCGCGAATTTTGCCTCCTAGATCCGAGCCCTTAAAGACCGCGTGATGCGGCAGGTAGTGGGCCTCGGGACGGTCAATCTCCGCATCCGGGACCGCCGCCATATGGCCTAGGCTCAGGTAGTCGGCCATTAACGCCGTGTATTGATCCCATAGTCGAGTGTCACGCATCAGCCGACGCTCCAAGCTGAGCAGCATGCGGAGCGCCTCAGCGCGGTTAGGGGTTAACTGCCTCCCGGTGTCCTCGCGTTTCGGAAGCCGGACGGTGTATTGGCCGCTCGCGTCGCGAGTATGCGTAGCCGCAAACAACACCTCGCAGTGGAGATCTTTGGGCGAGGGAGCCTTCTTAGACAGCTCTTCCATCTCCCAGAACCGCTGGAGCGACTGGTCGAGGTCACTGCACGAGACCGAAGCGTGATGCACGACGACGCCGGCGCGCTCTGGGTCAGCAGTGGGGTTCGTTGCGTGGCCCATGAGGACCCAGCCCAGCAATGTTGACTGAGCTGAAGGCGCCCCTAGGGGGCCCGGCCTGAAGCCGTCCTGGATTAGCCTCCCATAGGCATCTGCTCCTAGGATCGCGTCCACTGATGCTGGCTGGTCGTAGCGCGGATCCGCGAGCGTCAGCCCGAGTATGTGGGGCCAGTCTTGCCGAATCACTGGTTGTTGCGGGAGGACCGACGTCAACTTGGGCAACAGGAGCATCTCCGGCAGATAGAGGCACACCTCAGGGGCGTGCGGCGAGCCCAACGTCACCGAGACGGCATGGGTCGAGACACCCGAGGTCGCGCCCTGAAGGCCGGAAACTGGCACATGAACGCAGCGTCTCGGCAGGCGCAAGGCACGCGCTACTCGGTCGGAGAAAAAAGAGGCTTCGGAGCCTGAGTCCAGTAGCACGCGGGCAATGACCGAATCGCCGGTTTTATTTTGAAGGTTGCCTGAGCGTAGCCAGCAAGACCGAGCGGCCCGAAGCGGCAGCAAGCGCGGCGACGTTAGTAGCCACCGCAGCGCTGGTCGGGGCTTCCTTAGCCGACACGGCGGGGTCCAAGGCTCCCTTCTCAGCGAGCTCCGCGGTCACTGAGGCGTCTGTCAAATGCAGCAGAGTGTGATGCTTTTCTTGGCAGCGAAGGCATCGCACGGCAGAAAGGCAACTTGAAACTAAGTGTTTCGTTCTGAGGCAGTTGAAGCAGGCTCCCTGCTTCTTCACGCACTTCCGGCGTTGAGGCACCGGCATCTCTTTGAATCGCGGGCAGTAGCCAAAGAGATGGTTGCCTTGGCAGAGAGAGCACCGTCTATTCGATCCTGCGGTTCCAGGAGCCGACGCCGTTAGGGCATTCACCTTGGCCTTGCGATCCTGTTTTGCCGCAGTCGTGGCAGGGGCGGCGGAACCCTTGGGGTTCGCGGCGTCCAAGGCTCTGACCCGGGTCTGCAAGAAGTCTTGCAGCTGGCGGAAGATAGGGAACTCCGAGCTGGTTGGCAGCGACGCCTCCCAGAAGAGACGCGATTGAAAATCGAGTTTCTTCACAATCACGTGGACAAACCAGTCGTCCCAGTGCGCCACGGGTCGGCCTAGCGACTCAAAGGAACGCCTCGCTTGTAGCGCGACACTGATAATTTGCTTCAGATCCGCCGACGATGGTCCCGCCATGGCGGGGCTGGAAGGAAGACACGCATGTGCGTAGACAGGAGAACTCTCCGGTTGTCGTAGCGCGAGATCAGCTCCGACCACGCCGTCTCGTATCCCCTGTCCGTCAGCTCCATGTTGGCTCCATAACGGCAGCCGCCTCGCCGGTTAAGCTGGCCTTAAGGTATTGCAGTTTTTGAACGGGGGCCAGATCTGGCACTTCGTGGACGAGAGACCTGAACAGGTCGCGGAAACTCTCCCACGTTAGTTGCTCCCCTGAGAACGTTGGCAAACTTATCTTCGGCAACTAAATTTGCTTCATAAAGACAGCCGAGGTGTCGGCTCTAGACGCCCCCTCATCCCTCAACAGGTTGGTGATCTTCGTCTTGGTGGCGATATAGTTGTCCTCTGTAGCGGTGTACAAGTCCTTGGACATGTAGTCCGCGGTGGCCGCGTCGTCGAGCTCGAGGAGGAGTGCTCGTTTTCAAAGCGGTGCCAGTAGTCCTCGAGCAGCGAGAGGCGAGCCTTCAGGTAGGATTGCGTGATCTTGTCCTTTCCGACTTTAATCAAGTTCTCCCAAAAGCGATCGATGTAGCCCTTAGTCGCCAACTGCTTCCTGAGAGCAGGGTGCATCTTCTGGTCCGATTTCTGGACCGACGTTATCGTAGATCAACGAGAGATGTGCCCCTGTACGACACGAGAGACGAGCTGCGCGGAGCGCGTAGCACGTGGGCGCGGTGCCGCGCAGTGAGCGGAGCGACAGAGCACGTAGGCGCGGTGCCGCGCGGTGAGCGGAGCGACAGAGCACGTAGGCGCGGTGCCGCGCGGTGAGCGGGGCGTCGGAGCACGTAGGCGCGGTGGTGCGCGGTGAGCGGAGCAACGGAGCACGTAGGCGCGGTGCCGCGCGGTGAGCGGAGCAACGGAGCACGTAGGCGCGGTGGTGCGCGGTAAGCGGAGCAACGGAGCACGTAGGCGCGGTGGTGCGCAGTGAGCGGAGCAACGGAGCACGTAGGCGCGGTGGTGCGCGGTGGTGCGCGGTGAGCGAGCAACGGAGTACGTAGGCGCGGCAGTGCGCGGTGAGCGGAGCAACGGAGTACGTAGGCGCGGCAGTGCGCGGTGAGTGGGGCAACGGAGTACGTAGGCGCGGTGCCGCGCGGTGAGCGGGGAGATCTCGCGTAGCCGCGATTTATCCTGCAACCCTTTCCGTACGGCCGACACTCCACTGTCTCCCTACTTCTGTCCACGAGTCGCCCCTTCGGCACTCCGAGACGTCCACCGTCGACCGACGCCGGCTCGAGCGTTGCCACGCGGCAGCGAAAGTTCGCGAAGTTTCCTCGCGCCCGTCTCACACCACGATCAAGGATCCGGGATCCGGCTCGAAGGACCAAAATATGTTTCTCGCCTTGCCGATCTTATATCCGACAGCGGCTTACACTTTATTTTGAGAAGAGTATAGTACAAGTAGCGTGTAGACGAGGGGCGCGGCTGATCACTGGTTTTACAACGCGATAACTCCGAACCGTACTTTCCGAAAAATGCTGCTACGAACGACTGACTTCGCACTCACGGTTCGTTCATTCCCCTTTTTCCGGGCCAAGCTACTCGATCCACCCGGTCCGGGGAGAGGGCCGAGGCGAACACGTGAGTACCGCGTGCTGCAACAGGAGCGGGCACCGCGAGCGGACACGGAGCCGACACGGCTCCGGTTTGCAACAGTTTATATATGTATTTTTCAATAGAATAAAAGATTTAATCACAAAAAATTACAAAGGTAACAGTACAAAATAAAAATATTTTATTAAAATACATAAATTTTTTTTGTAAAAAAACTTGGCGCTGCTAGACCTCGAAATTTTAAATAGCACAAACACACACACACACACAATCTGATTTAGATAAACCATCATAATTATCTTCAAAATAATTATATATTTAAATAATTTGTAGGTAAATGTATTGTTGGTTGATGTGCAAACCCAATGTACCATCAAATTGTTGCGACGTGAGAGCAGCAACCAACAACTCGTTTTCCTACTTTGTAGCCACATGTGTGACCAATAATTGCATCTATAATTGCGTCCATTCCATGGTACTTTGGGTTTGCTGTATATCAACCAATAATACATTTACCTGCAGATTATTTAAATAATTATTTTGAAGATGATTATGAGAGTTCATCTGAATCAGAACTAAATTTCGTAATCTTTCAAATATATCTGAATTTTTTATAAATGGTTGACATAGTAAAAAAACAACAGAAATAACAAGATAAATGTTGTGACTGCATTATGTGTATGTACAGAAAGTATAAAAAAATATATCTTGTACAAAAAAATAGAGAACACTTTATGAACCCTAAAAATTAGGCTATTTTCAAACTGTTGTAAGTCGGCAAAAAATTATCGTAAAAAAATCTAAAAAAACATTTTGAAGCTTGAAGTTTCAACTTTAACGTACTTTCATTGGATTTTTAAAATTTTTTTATTTTCTCTGTTGTACGCCTTAAAAAGAATACATTGTTTTGTTCCTTAAAATTAACTTATGTTTGACTAATTAAAACTCAATTAAAAAATTTTTTTTCAAAAAATTCAATTAACGTTTCATAAACTACATAATTTTACCTACAAAATGCTTTTTTTTTTAATTTTCCCACGTTTTTTTTTTGACCGATTTACACGACTTTGAAGCAAATCCTGTATTTTTTTTAGAAAAAATGACGTAACTCGATAAAAAATCATCGTAGAACAAACAAAAAAAAGCATTTTAAAGCTCAAAATGTCAGCTTTAACGTGGTATCGGTAACTATAAAAAATTTTTGTCTTTTTTGTTTGGTGCTAAAATTAAAAATGTTGATTTATTCCTTAAAATTACACATTTTTAACACTCCGCAGTTTGATAAAAAAAAATTTTTTTCACAAGATTTAATACAAATACCACAAACTGTAACATTTTACCTACAAAATGCTTTTTTTAAATTTTCCTACGATTTTTTTTTACCGATTTACACAATGTTAAAGTTAACCCTTTTTTCTTGAAAAATGACATTTACCGCCGACATTAGCATTAACCTGGACCGTGAGGCAATGGAGAAATGTGAATTTTTTCGACGAATCGCGAGAATTAATTCTTAATTATTTACAGGCAATAAATCATATGAAAAACGTCGAAATGTAATAATATTATTTCAGATACCATACTTAAGGTATGGACATAGTTTACATGTGTGCGTGCGTGCGTGCGTGCGTGCGTGCGTGCGTGCGTGCGTGCGTGCGTGCGTGCGTGCGTGCGTGCGTGCGTGCGTGCGTGCGTGCGTGCGTGCGTGCGTGCGTGCGTGCGTGCGTGCGTGCGTGCGTGCGTGCGTGCGTGCGTGCGTGCGTGCGTGCGTGCGTGCGTGCGTGCGTGCGTGCGTGCGTGCGTGCGTGCGTGCGGGCGTGCGTGCGTGCGTGCGTGCGTGCGTGCGTGCGTGCGTGCGTGCGTGCGTGCGTGCGTGC
>NW_027270047.1:266475-298061 GCF_030848805.1 Temnothorax longispinosus | reverse complement strand
ATTTTTTTGTGGCATTGAATTGCAGTGAATATTGAAACACTGAATACAACATGGAAAGAAAAAGATATATATACAGGGTGATTCAGAACAACCCCGCGTCCTTGTAAAGACGTATTCTTGAAGTGATTTTAAGACAATTTTTCCTGTACGAAAATTTTGTCCGAAGCTTACTTTTTGAATTACTGGAGAAAATATTTAGCGAATAACGGGGCGCGTACAGAAGGTAGGCAGGGGCGGCGCGCTCAACTCACCGTCCGACGCGGGCGTTAAGTAGGGCGCTCGCTGCGATCAGCTACACTCGCTGATCAAGAGACACGGTAGCAATTATTGAGATTCGTATTCTTGGGTAAAGATACATAACAGTCTCGCGCCAAGTATAAGCGCATCGCGAGACTGTTATGTATCTTTACGCAAAAATACGAATCTCAATAATTGCTTATGCACATACACGGTCCCTCTCTCTCTCACTCACTCACTCACTCAGTCACTCACTCACTTACCTTGTAGAGATTCGATGTCTTCATACTGCTGTAGCTTGACGGATGAATAATTTCATCGTGGATCGCACCTCACGTTCTCATGTGACAAATCCACACCGAAGAGTGAGTGAGAGAGAGAGGGACCGTGTATGTGCATAAGCAATTATTGAGATTCGTATTTTTGCGTAAAGATACATAACAGTCTCGCGATGCGCTTATACTTGGCGCGAGACTGTTATGTATCTTTACCCAAGAATACGAATCTCAATAATTGCTACCGTGTCTCTTGATCAGCGAGTGTAGCTGATCGCAGCGAGCGCCCTACTTAACGCCCGCGTCGGACGGTGAGTTGCGCCGCCCCTGCCTACCTTCTGTACGCGCCCCGTTATTCGCTAAATATTTTCTCCAGTAATTCAAAAAGTAAGCTTCGGACAAAATTTTCGTACAGGAAAAACTGTCTTAAAATCACTTCAAGAATACGTCTTTACAAGGACGCGGGGTTGTTCTGAATCACCCTGTATAGGACAGTATGACATTTTCAATTTGGGAACAAGGGAAATATATATTATTAAAGCCAATGCTGGATAAGAATCAAATTCAGTGACAATATCTAGTATTCAAGACAAGGATATATAGAAATGCCTATGTCGGTCTGCAGAAAATCTGCGGCGGTTCTTTAGTGCCTAATAATTATTTGTGTGAATTTATATACGAAACATAGCTCACGCGAACTGCGCGCCGCATATTGTCGGTCTTAAAACACAGTCCTTACATGAAGCCGGAACGTAATATCAGAAATTAAATTGACAAGCCATTTAATATTTTTAATGCTAACTAGCATCTATATTCCCCCTTCCCTCGTAAAACTGTAAAGAAATTTTATAGAGAAAAAATAATACCTTAGCCAGGATTCTAATATTCAATTCTATGCTGTGTCTTGACAATGAAATTTTTTTTTTATATTAATAATATAAAGTTAGTATCACAGTTTGGTCACAAGCTCTAATATTATGACAAGAATTTTATTAATTTTGCTTTACTACGGTATATGTATCGCGTGTAAAAGTATATAAATTAAAAAAATTGTAATACTTTGGGCTGTAATTATAAATATTTTTGTAATAATAAATATTTCCCAGGTGCAGAATGTGATACAGTCTTGTATTATCATAAAATTAAAAAAGGGGTTTTATGAGCAGTTATTTTTGTCATATTTTAAATTGTTATTGTAGTCGACTAATTAATTTTTGTAATATTTTTTGTGCGGTATCTTAAAGAGCTATTTTTTATCTTTATAAAGCGACTTTTCTTTATTTACGTACAATTTTTTTGCCGGGTTGTGAAAGTTTTATTGCAAAATTTAATTAAAAAAAAAAATCTCAAAAATTATGTTCTAGGGAAAAATGATTAAAAAATTATATATAAGTACAGGTTCAAAAAATTGAATTTTGCAATAACTTGTTTAAACAAATTATTTAAACAAATAATTTATAACAATTGTTTAAACAAATTAATTTTGCAAATCTGATGGCAGATTCGAAATCAGTCACCTCAAAAACCCCTTAAAATATAAACAGCTTATGTGAACACTAGTCCAGTTCCTGTGTACATTACAGGATTTACTTTAAAAAGTTTTCTTCTTAAAACTTTTACAGTTCAACGAAAAAAATAAACGCAAATAAAGAACGCTATATAAAAATAAAAGATAGCTCTTTAAGATACCGCAAAGAAAATATTGAAGAGATTAATTAGTCGGCTACAGTAACGGCTTAATATTGCAAAAATCGCTGTTTTAGCTCATAAAATCACATTTTTCTAAAAAAAAAAACGTGATTGACAATTTTTGCGGGCGGATTTGAATTCAACAAATAAAAATACTTCGAAAACCATTGCAACATCTGAAACATCTTTCAGGCCCATCATATTGGCAGGCCTACGTAATTTATAAAGTTCACAGCTTCTTCACTTATAACAAAAATTAAATTTTTTTATAACTAATGCGAAAAAAGATTAAAGAAAGAAGATTTTAGGTAAATAAAAAATACTTTATTTTGGATTTTACATGAAATAAATTTCAATCAATTTAGAACGATGTTTATCGTAATCATGTTCTTGCGAATTTTAGAGATCTCTACAAATTTATTTAAAATTTAATGAAATATATATACGTTTTGGTACAATTATGGTACAATAAATTAATATCATTATCTTATTAATTTGGAAACAAAAGTATTAATTTATTTCTTGTTTAATTGATGGTATTGCAACAAAATATATATCTAAATATATATCTTTATTTGAATAATTTTCGATATCTTTTGTGTATCATAATCATATAATATCTTTATTTTAGTAATTTTTCAATATCTTTGTGTATCATATTAATGGCTTTTCAAGAGTAATAATAAATCTCTTGTGTTCCTTGTAGGGATTACTGATTGTGAACCATCGTGTTCGAATCAGCTTTGCAACGCTGGAATATTTGAACAAGAAGTCATGGCAGTGCTGGTGTTAGTCACGAAAATACAATACCACAATCTGCACAATGCGTGCAAGAGAATATCTCATTTGAAGATCAAGAATGGGTAATGGTATTTGATGAAAACACATCGGATGCAGGAAGCGTCACTGGGAGTGTTGATGACATTGAAGAAAATGAAGATGATTTAGACGTGCGAAATGAAGAATTTCATACACGCACAGGTAGTGCAATAATGTTTCCGGCGGCGGGTTTAAGTGTAGATGATGTTGTCTTGATGGTAGCTGGGCACTGTTTGCGATATCGTGCGTCAAATGAAGCGCGCAAATCCATAATGGAACTTCTTCGTATATGTGCTGGACCAGCTTTTCGTAATATTAATATATCAAATCATAGATTCGCGAAGGAAATTGACCCACCGGATAATATAATAACTTATCATTATTATTGCACTAATTGTTACAGCAAATTATATTCCACAACAAAGAAACATTTTGACGCGAATCAAATATTGTGCGAGTTTTGCAATCATAAACACAATATAAGTTTGTCAAGCACAAATATGTTTTTATCTATAGATTTACGGTACCAATTAGATTTACTTATGCAAGATAAAAATGTTCAGAATGCTTTGATTGAAAAAATTAATGCTCGGCGCGTAACACAGAAAGTAGAGATATTAGTGATATAAGCGACGGAGAATTATATCGTGAATTGATTATGGACTATCCCACTTCTTTAACATGCAATATTAATACTGATGGAGCGCCGTTATTTCATAAGTCAAAACGAAGTTTTTGGCCTCTTCAACTCATTTTCAATGATTTACCGCCAACAATGCGATTTAAATATGTATTGACGGTAGGTATCATGATTGTTGAACATGAGCCGACTCCTCAACTTATGAATACATACATTACGGAGTTTATTAAACAAATCAATCGATTATGTGAAGACGGTGTTGATCTTGGCATAACGGTTGATAATGTTCGTACCTCATATACGCCAACTGTTTTATGTTGTTCAATGGACTCCGTAGCTCGACCAGTAGTTCAAAATAGAATACAATATAATGGATATTTTGGATGTAGCTACTGTTATCATCCCGGGCTATATATTTCTGCTATGCGTATCCTTTCAAGTACCAAGAATCCGAGTTAAGAACTCATAAAATCATTTATATGATACGCAAGTATCGGCTAAAACTGGATTACAAAGTCGAGGAGTGAAGGGAGATTCGGTACTTGCATCATTATCAAATTTTGATATGGTGTGGGGTTTTCCACTTGATTGCATGCATACAGTCATTTTAGGCGTAACAAACACGTATGGGATTTATTCACAAAAATTCTAAGTCGCGATGCAAGGAAAATCATTAACGAAAGATTATGTAGAATTCAACCTCCTCGCGATTTGCGGAAGTTGCCGCAACCAATGACTAATTATAGTAATTTTAAAGCAAAAGACTGGAAGTCATGGTTGTTATATTACTCTATACCTGTTTGTATGGATTTAGTGCCAAAGAAAAATCTCGAACATTACGTACTATTTGTCAAAAGCATGTATATTTACAAAAGACCTCAATCTCGCATTCTGAACTGGATCAGTGCGAAGTAGATCTCTTGAAGTTCGTAGCAGATTTTGAAAATTTGTATGGGACGACTGCAATGCGATATAATGTTCATTCTATTCTCCATTGCGTTCAATCTGTTAGAAAATCAGGACCTCTTTGGGCGACATCGGCTTTCCCGTATGAAAGTAACATTTTTGTTTTGAAGCAACTAGTCAATGGGCCAAAGGGTGTAGAGCAACAAATGGCCAAAAAATCATTGCAAGTTATGTTGTGACCGGACGGTACGTGTTGAGCCCGATTCCGGCGGATAATATTCCTATCAACGGTCGCCACTCGGTTTTACCTTAGACTACCGAGAAGGTAAGTTCGCATCAACGCCCTGATTATTCGCAAGACGCTAATAGGAATTATTTGTTTCAGAAGGATGTCCCTGATGGATCACCGTTGCTGCTTCTCATCCCTGGATCCTCGCTTTACATCGCATACCAGATAGAGGTAAGTAAGGATAAATTAATTATATCCTAATTATTTGAATTTTATTTCAGACTGATGTCCCTGTTGGGTCACCGTTGCTGCTTCTCATCCCTGGATCCTCGCTTTACATCGCATACCAGATAGAGGTAAGTAATTATAAAATAATTATGTGATAATTATTTTATGTTTTGTTGCAGATCGACGTCCGGGATGGATCGCCGTTGCCGTTATCCGTCTCTGGATCCTCGCTTTACCTCGCATACCAGATAAGGACAAGTCCCGATAATTATGTTTTAATTACGTACTAATTCGCTTCTTTTCTTTCAGATTCCCGCCTCGGATGGATCGCTGCTCTGTTGCTGCTCTGCTTCCCCGGATCCTCGCTTTACATCGCATACCGGACTGCCGCTGGCCAACGTTGGATCATCGCCGAAGGACAAGGTAAGTAGAAGGTAAGTATCGATAATTTTTTATAATTAATCAGGACAAGGATTGTTTCAGAATAATTAATCTTTAATTTCAAATCATCATTTCAACATTACAGGCCGTTTCACAATATCATAAAGGTGTCTCACAACGCGAGTTTCTCGCCTCGGTGTGAATGTCGCTTTATTTTAATAAAGTTGCACAATTATTCAAATTGCGTATCTCGGCTTATTCGTTTAGTCGATACGATGCTTTATTCCAGATAATTATTCCGATCGGAGGACTTTGAGCCTCGTGATTGTTAAACTATGATCACGCACTCGGCCGTGATCATCACTCTATCATACAATGTTCGTGCGCAGATGTAACGAACGAGTATTCGGTGGTTAAATACAATAATTAATAATGTCCGCACAATATTCCGTATCCGCGTGACCCAATGCCCGTGGTTGTTATATGCTCGATAATTGCACTTCCGTTAATTAACAATGTATCCGAATTTCAACTCGCGTATTGTTGCTAACACTCGATTGTATTTGGCAATTAATTGCCCCTCGCTGTTATTTAAGACGAGTAATTTTTACGCAATAGTACGCGGGAGTTCTCGGTTGTAAAGTATAACGCGTATGCCGATCGTACAGAGTGTGATACGTGTATTCACCACGGCTATACCCGAGAGACTGCCTCGAGCGGTCGCTCTCGCTTGGGCTCCCCACTTATGCCGGATCGTTCCCACTCCTCGGAACTTTCTCGATCGTCTATTGTTCGCGGCCGGCACATCTGGCGCGATCATGCGAAAACACGATGATTTTCACTACCCTCTCGCGTGCCCTTTTGCGCATTGCCCGTTCTAGAAGGTTCCCGTGGAAATTTCCACGCGCAACGCAGTGCGAGAACCTTCCTTCCTCGGTACCGCTGCACCAGGTATCACTTGCGGAAACTGTTCGACGCGGACGACGTCGACCCATGCGCACCTCCTCGGAGATGTCCCTGATGGTGAATTTGGGTGTTCTTCCCGTAGACGACGTCCGGGTGACGCCGATGTCGTCGGCCGTTGACGCCGACCCTCTGGCTCGGTTTCTCGGGAGCTGGTACCGCTGTTCCGGGCCACTGTTTCTGTAGATGATGCGTATCCTGGGGATCTTCGTCGGAGCTCGACGTCGACCCCCTAGGCGGGTGTCCCAGGACCTCTCGCGACGGATTACGTCGTTTGTTCCCGGAGAAGATGCTTTTCCCGGGGAAGTCGTCTGACTTTGACGCCGACCCCCTGGGAGGGTGTCCCAGGTCCTGGTGGGAGCGTCGGATAAACAAGTTCCTGGCGAAAGTGCGTTTCGCCGGGATTTTGTCGGACAATGGCGCCGACCTTCTGGAGAGGCTCCTCTGGTCCTGGCGAGTCCGTCGGACCTCTCTTTCCCTGGGGAAGTTACGTTTCCCGGGGATTTTCACCGGGTCATGGCGCGAACCCCTGGAGCTGTGTACCAGGTCTTCGGAAGATGTCTCGACCTATCTGTTCCTGGAGAAGATGAAATTTTCCAAGAACTTATGGTTTTCTTGGCGCCCACCTTCTGGACGCGCGTACCGGGTCCGGGGGATGTTCCTCCGTGCCCCCGATATGGGTTATCGCTATTACTTTGTGACCGCGCTCCGATTAAACGCGTTTATCATCGTACGATCATTATCGCTTAAACTATATCGACAACCGCTAAATAATCTAAGACCTTTTTGATCGGCGGTGAGTCAAAATATCAACTAAACTTCGTTTTACGCTTATCGGCCGGATAGAATTCTTAAACTAAAATTACGCGCGGTCCTTGCCGTCTTGCCGAGCCTGTATCTTTTAATAACACGCAAAATTCTAAATGTAATTAGCCGCACGGGCTTTCAACGCAACTTAATATTAAATCTCTTATAAATGCCGTAAGTGTAATCTTAAAATAAACTGAATCAATGTGAATGGCAGAAATGATAATCAAACGAAAATAAACCTTGTGACCATTTTGTCAAGCAAGATACGACAATAAAATTTAAACCAAAGAACCGTGTATTTTATATATTGTGACGTTGCGGCTCGCCGCACCGTCGCGGCGTCCCGCCGCCGTCACAAGGCGCGGAATTTCGCGCCCAGGGACGGACCAGGGAGGCAACGACGAGATCTCCAGGGGTCGTATTTAATCGCGTTTCCGCATTCTGATTACCTTCTTTGTTTTTTTTATGCAATGTAATACGCGCGGCACCTCACCCACACCACGGCAAACCTTCGAGGGAGTACTTGGCGAAGGAAATCAAGGACGATCGATAACCAAGGAGGGGTGGCAAACACGGAAGCAGCAGAGATCGCGGGCTGGCGAGAGCAACGCGGCAGGCGGGCGGCACGTGCGGCAGCGACGGACGAGGCCGCCGATAGCGGGCCCCAAGCGCTTGGGTAAACACCCGGCTTCAGCAAATCTCCACAAAACACCGACCCACGGGGTGGCTGGCCACCGCCCCAGGGTCAAACCGGAGGCACACCGGCACGAGCGAAGTTCCGTCCGCCGCTAAGGACAAAAATTTGAGGAGTCGCACGCCGCCGAGGGACCGTTGCCCGCCCCCGAAGGATCTCGTATCGACAGCACTGCGCCGGGACACCGCGGGTTTGCAAGCTCGCGCCCGATTGGCTCGCGCGCCCCTCAGGAAGGGGTACCGTATCGATTCCGCAATCGAGCGGGTTTAGCGTTTCACTCTCTGGTCGTCCGTCGGCGAGATAATCCGTTGGAATAAGATACGCGATAGCCACCCCGAGTCGGGTATTTCGATCGTTGTCTGGCGGATCGAGGATCGTTGGTGGAAGGTGACGGCGAGGAGCCCAGGAGGAGGCGTATCACCGGTGAGGTTGCCCGTAAATCGCGATATGTAAAGCCACGACACCGCCCTCCGGTGCACGCTCTCGCTCGGGATAACGCATGTCAAGATCGAGTGTAATTTCGCGATCGATAACGAGAGCGAAGGGCCTCGGGATGGTATCGTGGCCGCGGAACCGTGGTACAAGCGTTATGGCGAATCCCTGGAGGTCGCGATAGGCGTTAATGAGTTCGATATTGCGAGTATATTGCGTTGTCCTCGCGACCTTGGTGTACGGCCGCATACGGGCCGGTACTTCGTCACTTGCGTTACCGTTTCTTCGCGTCGGGAAATTCTTGTGTTCGAGCGTCGGTGTTAGCGTATCGATTTGTGTTCGGATCTCGTTATTACGGGTTGCTAATTGTGCTCTCGCGTTGAGAAACTTTGCGTCCGGTATTACTTGCGTTACGTCCTATGGCGTCCCTGCTCGCGACCACCTCGAATTTTGCGTTGGGACGTCGATGGCATTGTTAATTGCGGTCGAATGTCGTTCCCGCCGATTGATTAATTATGTTAGACTTGTACTCGCGTTAAGAAATTACCGGTGTTCACACGTTTCGTGCGTTTAGATGTTATTTGCGTAGTTCTTCATGGCGTTCTGTGGTTATTAGCGATATCGCGACTCTAGTATTTCGCGTTGACCGGTATTCCGCCTCATTGGAGAACCGCATTAATCCAGTATTTTGCGTTAGTTATCGTATTCTTTGCCTGGTTAAATGACTCGGCGCCTCCCCGTTGCGCCCGAGCAGAATTACTCGCGTTAGGTTAAGATATCATTGCGACAGAGTTTTCGTACGGTTTTCGACTCGAATTATTAATTGTTTGAGAATAGCCCCTTCAGCGTGTTTATTATGCCCGATCTACAATAGATAGAGTAAGGAGTAGAAGTAGAAGTAACGATTTTGGCGTAAAGATGCTTACGCTGGCTCCGTCTACAATACGATGGAGTAGAAAGAATTAAGGGCCAATCAGAACGCAAGAGGAAAATTGCAGTCAGTGTGGGAGTGACACTTTAGTGAATAGACAGGTTATATTGCAAAATGGAGCTGGATGAATTAATTTTAGCAAGTATCTCCGTTATTACATTGCACCACCAATTAATATTAGTCTGGAAACGACGAAAACAGAGACAAGAAAATCGTAGAAGAAGAAGATGGTGGATTCGTCCAATAAATCTATCTAAAGTTCAACAAGGTTATCAGTCAAATCTTGTGAGAGAAATGGAAACGGAAGATCATGAGGCTTTTTTTCAAAATTTCCGAATGTGGCCAGAACATTTTAATTGGTTGCTTAATCAAGTGCAAGATAAATTGCAAAAGCGAAGCAGGAGAGCTTCATTGGATCCCAAACTGCGTTTACAGGTGACACTCTTGTAAGTACGCAGAATCTGAAATTATTTTATACTAGAATCCAATATACAACATTAGTTGTGTGTGTGTGTGTGTGTGTGTGTGTGTGTGTGTGTGTGTGTGTGTGTGTGTATGTATAACATCATTATGTTATTTCTGCAGATATCTAGCACAAGGAGATTCTGTTTTGAGTAAACACACAGAGTTTCGCATAGGGAGATCAACAGTGTACGCAATAATTCCTGAGACCTGTAAAGCAATTTGGGAAGCACTACAACCAATTTTTCTCCCAACTATGGATAGAAATTCATGGAATAGAGTAGCAGAGGGATTCATGGATAGATGGCAATTCCCTAATTGCGTCGGTGCCATTGACGGGAAGCATATTCGCATCAAAGCTCCTCCTATGTCCGGATCCGAATATTATAATTATAAAGGATTCTTTAGCTTGGTACTTATGGCTGCTTGCGATGCAGAATATAAGTTTACATGGGTAGATATTGGGCAGTATGGTATGTATTCATAGCAGCATATCTCATAATCTAAATGTATAATTACATTGCATACAAAGTGCATGTATATTTCTATTCGCAGGTTCATTAAGTGATGGTAGTATCTGGAGAAATACAAATTTCATGCAAGCTCTCGAAGATGGAACAGCTGATTTGCCACCATCTATTCCGCTTCCTGGTACAAATGTTCCATTCCCATATGTTTTTGTCGGAGATGAAGCGTTTCCGCTTTCTACATATATGATGAGACCGTTTCCTAGAAGAAACGTTAATATGTCTAATAATGAACGTATTTTCAACTACCGATTATCTAGAGCGAGAAGAGTAATCGAAAACACGTTTGGCATCATGACGACAAAATGGCAAATTTTAAGTACATGCATAAGCTGCTCTCCAAAAAATGCAGAACTAATAACAAAAGCCTTAGTCTGTTTACATAATTTTATGATGACCTGTGGACGTTCTCAATATTGCCCTCAAGAACTTATAAATAATAATGGCGAAGTTGAAAGAGGAACATGGATAGTACAAGCCAATGAAACTATTTTTCATCGTCTGGGCAGAACAGGAGCAAACAGAAGTACACGTATTGTACAGGGCATGAGAAATTATCTAATGCAATACTTTACCTCCGAAATTGGTCAGGAACAGGCACCATGGCAAAATGAAATGGCGCTCCATGAACGCTCCATAAATGCTTAATAAGTGTACAAATATATACATGAATTAATGTACAACTATGTAAGAATATATAAAATAAAGAATTGTGTATGTGTGGACATATATACATTTTATTTATTAAAATTTGTAATGTTTGAAAAAATAAAATTAATAGCAGTAATATTAATAGGAGAAAAGAAAATAATTTGTTCATTATAATTTAGTCAATATATTTTATTTTGATTGACATTACATAATACTTAACATTTCTATATATTTCTTAATATTTTTAATAACAATGTAATCTAAAAAAATAAACATTTTATTATTTGGTCAAGAAATGTTTTAAGAATAAAATAAAAACATTTTGTAGAATTTAATAAAATAAATTCAAAAATAAACATAAACTTAAACGAAGAAGTAAATGCAGCAGCGCGAGCGTAGGCAGTGTTGTATTGTTTCTTCGTAAAGGAAATAAATACAGAAAAGAGGATATGATAGAGCAGTAGCAATAAACGAAAAAAGATGATCCACACGCACTCATCTCATGACTCTCTCTAAAAGTAACGACTGAAAGACTCTAGGCTGTACATAAAGTATAAGGTAGGTATGTTCGGTGTTTTAAAAATAAAAATGAAAAAATTCCTTATTAATGCAAAAAAAATTATACCTACGAAAAAAGTAAACCATATAGGCAAGGCTACTCTTTCAGTGTTCTTTGGAACTAAACATAAAATTTACTTTTTAAATTTTAATTTAAATTTACTTTATAAAATGAAAACAAAAATAAGAAGTCATTTATGGAAAGAAAAATAATCAAATATTATGCATATTAAAAAAATTTTGAAAAAAAATTCATTTTTTTATAAAGTTGTTAATGCAATTAAGGATCGATATAAAACAATCCATTTGATGATCTTCAGGAACTTTGCCCAATCCTAAGGCTATACCACTCATCATATTTTCTACTGCATCAGATAATTTTGGTTTTGTCGATTCTGATACTGATGTTATTTTTTTATTTAGTGCAATGTCCAGTGTGTTAGCTAAGAAGGAAATGTTTTCGGATGATTTTACCACTGCTGCATCTACTTCATCACTTGTCTGGTGTTTTCTCTTTTTAGTATTATCTGCTGGTGGTGTCAGTTTTTGAGGTGTGATAGCAGGAGGTACGACTTTTTGCATGCTTCTGGATATAATGCCTTGTGAAGTTGACGAGTTGGAAAGTGATACTGAAGACGATTCCATGGAATCTGCTACAGATGCTTTCTCATTTTCAGTTAAAAATTCTGGATGTGCAACAATTAAAATTATTAATACAATGATTGAGATATTCTTTTACAGTAGGCTCATAAATGCCTTCCCGAGATAATTAGGTACAATTCAGGCAGACGAATCACATTTAAGTATTCGTACGATATATATTAGATCTGATTCGTCTACCGGGAAATTTACGAACCCTACTGTATAACAAAATATCGAAGTCTTAGCACCAGTTATCACAAATAATAATAAAAAAAAAAAACGTTAATCATATGCAATATTTTACAATTAGTATTCGTACGATATTTAGATCTGATTCGTCTACCGGGAAATTTACGAATCCTACTGTATAACAAAATATCGAAGTCTTAGCACCAGTTATCATAAATAATAATTAAAAAAAAACGTTAATCATATGCAATATTTTACAATTATTTAATCATTTTTATACCTAAAGATTCATCATTCAAGTCAATATTCAATATTACATCTGTGGATTCTTCTGAAGTTAGTGGTTGTGTACATATGATTGCAGGTGTTGATGCAGCACATTGTGAGCTGGAAGGCTGCGAGCTAGCACGTTGCAAGCTATAGAGTTGTGAGCTACTAAAATGCGACATTTGTGAAGCTATAGCTTTCTTGCGCTTCGGAATAACCGGCTGGAAATTTGATGATGTCCTGTGCAAATAATTTATCTTAAACAAAACTTATACATAACGGATACCTTTCAATTATTGTAAAGCAAATAGAAGAATGCAAGCATAAATTTTATAATTATTGTTTTTATAATGATTCAATTACTGTCTAGGTTGAATATGATCAGCTAGAAACATTAGATCTTTGTATAGTATCCAATTGGACGTGTACGGCACATGATCTGCCCCTGCACCAGATCTTGCCTGCGACTGCGTTACTTTCCGGCGCTCTTTACCAAATTTTTGACGCAAACGATAAAACATTTTTTCTGCATCAATTCCTGCAAATACACAATACATTGTATTCGAAAAAGAAATCTCTTAATCAGTTTCTCTAATCTAACCTCACTTTTTCAACGTTATTTATTTACCAGTTATTGGCGGTATTAAGGCTGCCCCAATACTGTTCCATATCTGTATTTTCATACTTTTGTTGCTGTATTCTTTGTGTTTTTTCTGATACAGCAACAAATTTGGTTGAACTAAATTAATTAATGATTTCCATATTTGGATTTGAGGTTCTGATACATTCTGATCATGACTATCATTGTCAAAAGCGCTGTCCAACACCTCGTCCTCGTCTAACATTGTTTAATTCTTTAATTTTATATCAAATTTGTATAGCATAAATTTTATATTAAATATTTTAAGAACACTGGAACGTAGTTTACACTCCCGGAAACTCGAATCTCGCACATTTGCCGTAATTTTCCTCCTGCGCTCTAATTGGTCGAACGTAAGAAAAGCAGGAGTAGGAGTAAGACGAAATGGAAATTATTCATTTCGCTTACGTCCTTACTCTTACTCCTTACGCCTCTCTTAATACTTAATTTAGGCTTACTCTACGTAATGTAGACGGATCAACTTCTTATTGTAGATCGGGCATTATCGTTGCGGTATGTAACAACCGGCACTCCCGCGTACTAGCGCGTTAAACATAGCTCGTATTATAATTGCGAGAGGCAATCAATAGCCATTTGTAGCAACGTTCGACGAAATGTGTCAACGTGAATTTGTAAACCACAACGACGATCTGAAATAAATCAATCGTTTGTTAATATACGCAGTGTCAAGTTAATTTCGAATTACTTACCTGCTACTTACCTTGTCCTACGGCATCGATCCAGCGAAGTCCAGCGGCGTTCCAGTATGCGATTCTGCGAGGATCTGGGACAGTCAGCGACAGTTGAGATCCATCCGGGGCGAGAGGATTTGCTCGGGTGAAATACCTGAAACAGAAATTGACCGATTAATTAAACGTATCCGTTATCTACTTACCTGGTACTCCGAGGGTGGTCCCACGTTGTCCATCGATGATCCAGCAGTGGGGAGGCAGCGTCGGGGCGTCGAGACATCCTGCGTCGAGAACCTGAAAATAAGAGAGAATTAATGTGATAGCGTTGCAATATCGTGTCATGATTTCGTTACTCACCTTCTCGGTACATATGGGTCAAACCGAGTGGCGACCGTTGATAGGCAAATCTGGCTGAAATCTTACATTTTCGTGTGATCCACGTACCCGGAGAGTGACGTCCGGTCACAACCTAACCTAACCTAACCTTGAAGCCGTGCACTAAGACGGTGCGCGGCCAAACTCTTCAGCCAACCTAGGGTCGTCATCACCCGACTGACGCCGGAGGAGATCAGGCGAGCGGAGCGACGGGCGACGCCGCAGCCGCGGCGGATAGCTGAGAGGAGCCGGCAAAGCACGCCATCGCCGGTGGTAAGTCGCCAGGTGGCACGGCACTCTGTGCAACTGGCGGGAGACGCGCGCCTATGAGGCTCTCCCGCCGAACTCGAGGCGATCAGACGCGCTGCCGAAGCCTTCGATAGCGCGTACCGGATCGAGCTCACCCGGGTTACCGTCACCGACACGGTGACGATAACAGCCTTGCCGATGCAGCAGCCGTGGGAGCAGCCGGAGGAGGATGAGCAGGACTTCGTCAGCCCATCCAGCGGAGAAGGCGATACAGCCGACGAAAGGGGGACATTCCCGGATTAGATTTTAAGATACATACACGTTTCCGAGGGCGGAATCGGGAGCCTTTTACTCTTTTCCTTGTATATAGTTACTATTAATAAAACCATTCAACCCATCCGTCCGGCGTTATAGCCTATAAGATATGCGACAGCGGTCGCTGGGCAGCGGCCCACTTAGAACGTAGTTTTCTCATTTTCGCGATCCACACAAATTTTAGTTTGATTTCTTTTCGCGGCACCAAGTGCCTGGCCCGACCAGGGAGTAGCTTATTTGATTTTGATAGGTGCGTGGATCCGCAACTGCACCGGACAATGATTGGTCGAGCCACACACAATCTTCAACGCGAGAGCGCGTAACTCGGGTAACGCGCGTATCAGGCGAATGAGAGTCGAGATGCCGACTCCTGACATCCTCAAGAGGGGATCATGCGAAAACCAACGCGATCCAACCGCGTAACATGGGGTTTGCCGGACATCTGGCAAAACACAGAAAGTAAGCGCCGTAGCGCCAAACGGCATAAACTGCCGCTAGAGGGAGGCCTCACTGTGCTTTAGAAACAATCGCGAGAACGATCAGATCGCGCAAACCCCAGGTTTGCCGGACACGTCACGAAAAGACAAACGCGGCGTCGCAGCGCCAAAGGCTTGAACTGCCGCCAGAGGAAGGCCTTACCGACCTCTGGAGACTATCGCGAAACGCGATCCGCCCGCGCAAACACCCGGTTTGCCGGACAAGGGTCAATATCGCGAACGAAGCGTCGTAGCGTCACGACACTGAATATGCATGTTAAGGGGATGCGAACAAACCCCAGGGATCAATCGCGAACGCGATCTGACCGTGCAAACACCCGGTTTGCCGGACAGACACAATCTATTGAACCGAGCGTCGGACCGGAACTGAGACTCGAAATGCGCACTCAGGGAAGGTCGATAATACATACGAATCTAACGCGAGCGCGATCTGACCGCGCAAACATCCGGTTTGCCGGACAGATAATAAAGATTAGAATTGCGTCACCAGGGACACCTGGTACACCCGATAATCGAAGCGCGATCAAAATCCGACCATCCCAACAGGGGGTTGTCCGGACAGTCCGGACAACTAGTATTTCTAGACGTCGGCTACAGGAAGTAGGGCCGGTATACGATCGATAAGGGCCTAGAGAATAGGCAGATAGGTCGCCGCCATCGGCGGACGTTTTAAACGTAACCTAGACGTCTTCTACAGGAAGTCGACGCGGAATCGAGATCAGGGACATCGAATAGGACCTTGCGCACAGATCGGCGTCGTTCAAAGTTCATAATTGTAAAAGTTGATTTGTTGCTACCCGGAAATTGAAAGAGCGAGACGCAAATAGTGTACTAGCGTTGGAAATTTCCATCGCGAACATCTGGCGCACACCTGGTGTGCCGAAGCGCGTAAACACTTATTGTTAAGGCGTAGTAATGGAAATTTCCAGAGAGGAGAAAGCGGCCGAGACCCTATGGAAGGGGAAAAACTCGGTGGTAGGGAGCCGGAGAGAGCAACGTCTCTCGTGGCAGTCTCTCGTGGGCGCTCGATATGGTAGCAACCTCGCGCATCCGGCGTATCGTTAGAATATTCGCGAACGCGAAACGGAATACGATTAATTAAGTCTACCACAGTGTCCGAAACAAACGGGAACGCCCGCCACAGCGTTACGTGACGTCGATACAAAAGACGTACGGGTTTTCGCGTACCTGAATCGCGAAATCGCACTCAGCGAGGCGTGCGACCGCCATCTTGTGTGGCAATCGTTAATTGTGAATCACCAACATTGTGCAACTATAGTTAACAATAAAAGCAATCGTTGTTTGCAAAAATCCAGACGAAAATATTAATTACTTACCCGAAAACTTACCTGAACAAGCGGCTGTCCGGCCATCTTGGTGATAGCGTGGTCCGATCTTCAAGGTCATCACAGATTCTACTTCAGAGGAGGCCATTGATGAGGAAACCGTGGCGGAAACCTGAAAAAAAGTTGATATTAGTTGTAGTTACGCGGACAGTTCTCGTACTTACCTGGTTGTCCGGCTATCTCCTAGACGCGTTGATCCTAGGCATCGGTGAGCAGCGGTGATCTACGACATCGGCGATGGTGATGAAGCAGCTGTCGACGAAACCTGAAAATAAAAGAGAATTAGTAGCGTTTTACTTATATAATGTCGGGACTTAGCCGATCAAGCGGTTGTCCGGCTATCATGGTTCCACGAATGAGGTAGATGAATGATCGATAGTGGGGTGAACGGCAGAGCATCCCAGAAAAGGCAACCGTGGCGGGAATCTGAAAAGTCGAAGGGTTAAGGAGATATTACCTGATCAAGCAGCTGTCCGGATAACAAGTATCCCTGGCTGGCTGATTGAGGTCATACCTAGCGGTATCCAGAGCTCAGGCGATGCTTATCGAGCAGTTGTGGCGGGATTGAAAAAATAAAATTGTTTAAACAAATTGTTCACATTTTGGCTGATTTTCATTACGAATACCTACCTTCTCGGTATATAAAGGTTAAACCGAGTGGCGACCGATGACTAATAGGACAAAATAGCGTACCCCGTGGCCCGATTATGCATCGTTCGGTCACAACCTAACCTAACCTAACCTTGCAGCCGTCCGCTGGGCTGCGCCAACCGACGACCAGCCGAGAGGCAGCCAAGCCAACAGCTGAGGGAGCCCTCGGCCAGAAGGGGCAATGCAGCAATAGCAGCGGCGAGCCCGGGCGAGAATAGCGGGAAAAGAAGCGCGAGGCCAGCGGGCCGATTAGAACTAATAAGGTTAATTAGATGAGCTTTATAGCAATCACGAGGCGTCGGGATAAATAAAACGCGCATCAAGAATCATAGTTTGATTTAGATATAAGCTCTTGCCTTGCAGGAGTCAAACGAGCGAAACGCGAGACTCCGGAACCGCGACGACGGAATGACGCGAAGCGGAAACCGCTTACCGCTAAGCAAACGCGTAGTAGAGTCCACGAAGACTCGTTCTACCGAGTTGCGAGCATATCGAAGTGCGGCGAGATAAACTCGGTGACGCGAAGCGGGAACCGCTTACCGCTAAGCAAACGCGACGTAGAGTTCGCGGAAACTCGTCCGACCGAGTCTCAAGCATATCGGAGCGCGGCGAGACAAACTCGGCAAATTGAAGCGGAAACCGCTTACCGCTAAGCAAACGCGACGTAGAGTTCGCGGAGACTCGTTCGACCGAGCTGCAAGCATAGCGAAGTGCGGCGAGACAAACTCGGCAATTAGAAGCGGAAACCGCTTACCGCTAAGCATACACGTTGCAGAGTCGACGGAGACTCGTTCTACCGAGTTTCAAGCATATCGGAGCGCGACGAGACAAACTCGGCAAATTGAAGCGGAAACCGCTTACCGCTGAGCAAACGCAACGTAGAGTTCGCGGAAACTCGTTCGACGAGCTACAAGCATAGCGAAGTCGGGTGAAACAAAAATCGGTGACGCGAAGCGGGAACCGCTTACCGCTAAGCATACACGTTGCAGAGTCGACGGAGACTCGTTCTACCGAGTCTCGAGCAAGTCGGAGCGCGGTAACGTTAAATCGGCACGAAAAAGCGGAGACCGCTTAAGGCTAAGCATACGCGTTGCAGAGTCGACGGAGACTCGTTTCTACCGAGTCTCGAGCAAGCCGGAGCGCGATAAAGTTAAAGCGGCACGGAAAAAGCGGAAACCGCTTAAGGCTAAGCATACGCGTTGCAGAGTCGACGGAGACTCGTTCTACCGAGTCTCGAGCAAGCCGGAGCGCGGTACGTAACGTTAAACCGGGGCGAAAAAAAGCGGAAAAACCGCTTAATGCTAAGCAAGCCTGGTATCAGCATCGCGGAAATAGCGGCTTAACGAGTATCAAACGATTCGGGGCGCGGATATGCGGAAGCGACATTATCTTGTAAGTCTGAGCATAGAGCTTCCATCGCGAAAGCATCTCGAATCATCTAGAAAACTACGGCGAGGAGAAAGTCGCCCTTGAATCGCGTGAAACGTCAATATGCTTTCGCGAATACGCAAAGTGCGAAGACAGGGATCGGAATGCGGAAATGTAAACGCGAGTTAGCCACAGGTGTACGGCAGATGTGCGGCCGAGAACAATGTGGCTATTCAAAAGCGAGCGAGCGGAATGCGGCGAGTTGTGCGAAAACACACAGGTGTTTGCCAGATGTGCAATCAGGAACAATGAAGCTGTTGACACAGCTGCGTGCGAAAGGCCTGGAAGAATGGTCAGGGCGCGTAGTGGGGCGAACCCCAGCGACAGCGAGGCAGGGCAAGCGAGCCCAGCAATCGAGGATTCGTCTCTCGGGACTCGATGCGAGCGGTTCGCATCGAGCCAATACTCCACAAACTCGTCTTCCTAAATTCTCGCGTAGTATCTTAACGGAACGGAACTCGCAAACGGCAAGCGATCTCACAGAGCGAGAACGATCCCGCTCAGCGGTCAGCGTAATCCCGCTAATTATAAAGTCCATGTAACTGAAAAAAAAGAAAATAAATTATATTCTACCTATTTTTCGTAAAACTTACGTGTGACGTTTATTGCGAAACCATCCGGCGGCTACGAACCTGAAAAGACTTTCATCCATACCGAACCTACTTACCTGTTGGCCGCCCGAAACCCTCCATCGACGAAATCCTCCCGAGTGACGGTGATCCAGCCAGGAAGAGCGCAAAACCATAGATAGGAGAACCGGGAGTGGGAATCTCGTTAATCCATTCATGCGCGTCACTAATTAGATGACGAGGCATTTGGCTATTTACATCACGTCTTTTTTTCGGCGCGTCTTACCGCTTCGGGCAGTGCGGTTCCTGATAACAACGGGTCCCGGCTCGAGCGACCCTGCAGGTTGACTATTGGATCGCTCATCTGCGCAACGGGTTACCCAATAACAAGGATACGAGATCCAGCATAACTTTCGTTCTTTATTATCACCTATCTTATAGTAACTGGCCTATCTAGCACTCTTGGCAAGTCCTCCCGCAGGAGGGAAACCCATCTGACTGATCTGCCGCGGGATTCCTGCGTACGGGCTGGAAAAATTATTTAAGCAGAGTCCCCTACTTGGGGAAACGGAACTTGGCCGGCTTAGTGTGTTGCCGTTACCGCGGGGAGCCACGTGGAGGCGTCCGCCCGTGTGTCGGGGCGGTTTGGTAACACGGCTCTGCCGCCGCTCAGTGCCCATCCGAGCGACTCGCATCACTGATGTCCACGGCAAAAGTGCCGGCATAGATTAAAATCGGGAGTGTAGAATGCTCCCGAATAAATAAATAAATAAGTAAAATATTGGGTGGATCAGGTCCCAGACCGTTGTTTATGTATAAAATTACATCAGTGAGCTAGTGCCAAGAGTTTTTAATCTGCAGCATCGCTGCTGTTGAGGCGCAAAGGCGCGTTATAATCCATAAACATATGGAAGAGTTCCACTGAGCTCCTGAGTGCTTGAAGTGTTAGCGTTCTCAGCGAGCCTCTGTCTTTAATTCCCAATTTACGAAGACAGGTAACAGTGTCTTTGGGCATTGCTCCTCTTGTCCCGATAACTATCGGGAGGATCATACAGTCTTTCGCCCCTAATTGGGCTTTAAGCGGGCCTATGAGGGACGCATATTTGGCGAGCTTGTCCCTCTTGCCTCTCTCTAAGAGATCGCCATCCTCATGGCAGATTGTTACATCAGCCACAAAGACCCTTTCCTGATACTGTATGATCAGGTCTGGTTGGAGATTCCTCAGATGAGGGTCCTGTAGTCGAGCTTCTTTCGTTATCGTCATTCCACGTTGCCCCAAAACGTGGCGCTCTATGAAGTCTCGAATATCATTGTGGCGTTTAATACGACCAGACTTGGTGTACACGCACTGCCCTAGTATATGACCCAGTGTCTCGGGTTGAGCCTTGCACTTACGGCACATGACGCCGCTGTTCTTAGTGACTCTGTTCAGCGACACCTTGTTTGCCGCGACATTGGCTCTTAACTTAAGAGCCGTAATATACCTGGAAGGTTTCAACAGGTTAGGCCGGTATAACCATTCATTACCCACCTTATCGTCTTTATAGGCTGGCACACCCTTGCCTTGAGACGGTAACTCCGCCCATTTGTGCCATTCATTCGCTTTGGCCTTATTTTTATAGCCGTCGATCTGTTTGATCGACTCTAGGGACCAGCCCAGTTTGGCCACGTGCGCCAAGCGCTTTAATTTGTTTTCTAACCCCGACGCCATTACTAAGGCTTGGATCGCCGGATCGCTGTTATTCAAAAAGCGAAAACCAGCTTTTAACATTGCGGACGTTACAACAATACCAAGCTTGGGAAAACCCATGCCGCCATCGCGCTTAGACGCGTATAGCAGACCATCTGCTGTAGACATTGGAAGGTGCAGATAGTCTTTCACCGCCGTCCTTAGTGTTTGGTCCAGTTCACGTAATTCTGTGGCACTTACTGTGCCCGCGGTGAAGGCATACAAAAAGTGCGGCAAAACATACCGCGCCAAAAGTTCAACTTTCTGATGTGGCTTCAGGGGTAGCCTTTTAATTCTTGGGAGCGTATTCCTTAGCCGCGCAATTGCGTGCTTGGTAACTACTCCTTCCCACGGAGTAACCTGAATGCCTAGGTATTGCATTGACTGAGCAGGGCCACAATAGGCGATCATCTCGCCATTGCTGTGTATTTCTGGATCCACCATATACCAATTAGTTTTGGTGGTAACAATACCAAAAGCAACGCACTTCCCAATTGATAGTGCCATTCCTCATCGTGAAAGGAAGCCGACGAGCTCATCCATAAGCCGACTCGCCGCTTCTCTAGTGTTTGCAATGAGTATTATATCGTCGGCAAAGGCCAGGCACGACATACTCAGGCCGTCCTTGATTTGGAAGCCTTCCATTCTTTCAAGTCTGTCTATAATCAAATCCATGCAGACGTTGAAAATAAGCGGAGACAGAGGGTCTCCTTGCTTGACTCCTCTTCTCAATTCAATGTCGAACGTTTCGTCACGACATTTCATGGTGGTTTTGGCTCCTTTATATGAATCCATTATCAATGCCACCACCTCCTCCGGCAGCCTTTTTCCGAGTAAGGCGTACCTGATAACAGCGGGAGGCTATCAAACGCCTTGGCTATGTCCACCTGAGTGGCTACAATTCCTTTATCTTTCTTTGCTAGTGCGAGAACTTCGTTCAGCAAGTTGATGTTATTATAACATCCTATCTCCGGCACAAAGCCTTTTTGCCGTGCATTCAGGTGAACCACTTTCCTTAGACGCTGATCCATGATACCCCAATATGATCTGCTTAATATTGAGGAGATAGTAATCGGCCTGTAATTGGCCGCTACTGAGGGGTCCTTCCCCTCTTTAAGCAATAGTGTTGTTCTATTGCAGCGCCACGCGATCGGTTGTTTCAATGCCAGCATGATTACATTAAAAATTGCGTGGAGGATATAGCTTCACTCGTTTCTCATCAGATCTCCCTTGCGGAGTCTCGGCTGCCACCCTCAGCCGTGTAGCCTTGAAACGCTTCAAAATCTCCTCCTTGGAGATAGGATGCAGAATCTCTGCTGGATTATACGGCACCGTGGCCTCTCGCTCTTCCCGGCCAATATCACATCGACCCGGGTTTCCCCATAGCTCTCCGTAGAGCTTCTTGACGCTCTCAACTGTTGGACTCACTGAAACGCCTGAATCCAGCGTCTGGACATCCATACCCTCTCTTACCATCTTAGCGAGGATAGCGGGATTGTTCCTATACAATTCTTGTGTACGAGCATAAGCTCGGGCTTTGCGTTCACTTCTTCCCGAAAGTCCTTTCCTCCGACTCCGGTGTCTTCGGGAATTACCGCCTGTTTTCCCCGACTCCGGAGCACAGAACAAACTGATCGCCAGCTCATAGGCTGCGTCTACCTCCTCTTGCGTTATTGCCTGACTTTCACTTTTTGCCGTCAGGAGCTGGATAATGTGTTGTTGTAATTCCAGCGATTCCTTGGGCTCACTACTCTTGAGCTCCTTAAGCACCGCCTCAATGCAGGCTTGCATCCAGTGTGCAGTTGACGTTGATTCGTCGAAGCTATATATATCGCACGGTATCTCCTCCGCATCTAAGAAGACATCCTCGGTCTCCTCCGGATCTACAAAGACATCATCGACCTCTGGCGGTGCACCATCCGCTTGTCGGTCCTCCTCGCTGAGGGGTTCTTGACTATCGAGGCGCTGCTCTTTCCACCTTTTATAGTACGCTTCACTCCTCTTGTTTTTTCCGGCATAAGCAGGGCCATAGCCTTTGCTATATTCGTCTCATCCTTGAGCTCTACCTCGAGCTCGAGCATTCTACTCACACCTTCGGCAGAGAAAACTCTACCTCTCCTCGGCTCCATCACCTTCGGAGCAGCTTGCTCCGATCTCACTCGGTTTCTTGCCACTGGGTGTACCAGCCTCTGATGCTGTGACAGGCCTCGTTGTGTGGTGAAATTCCTGTCACAGTCCGGGCAGACGAACCGGCCCTGCTCTACGGTTCGCTGCCCATCACCTGCCCTGGCTGCTGGGCATTTTGGAAGGTGGCATGCGGCCGCCCGATACGACGCGTATGACTTGCCACATCGTTCGCATTTGTACCTGATGCTCAGGTGAGGGTGCACTTCCTCTATATGCCGGGCCTCATCTTTGACAGTGAGAGCCATATACTCGCCCGCTCCAGTTGCGGCGCAATTTTCGCATCCCCTTCGACTGAAGGGGAGCGATAGTTCACAGATCTGTATTTCTTGCCTTGGTTGTCTTCGAATAGCCCCCTGGCCATGCTCCAGGGGAATGGAGCCATGTTCCCCGTCGTCCGAGGCTTCGTCTTGATTTTTGCCAGCGCTTACCAGTAAGCCGACAGGGGTTGCTAGCCCACAGCCAGCTGTGTTGCCCTGACGGGAATGAAACCCGCTGGCACCGGTATCCCGGCCGAGAGCCCAGGGTATGCTCCCGTTATTACCCTGACGGGAATGAAACCCGCTGGCACCAGTCGAGACTGGCCGAAAGCCCAGGGCATGCTCCCGCTGTTGCCCTGACGGGAATGAACCCGCTGGCGCCGGTCGAGACCGGCCGAGAGCCCAGGGCATGCTCCCGAGTCGCCTGAACCCCGTTAGCTCCCCGGCAAGCCGGGTACCCAGCGGACACCATCGTGGAGGTGGGGCAGACTTGGGGCGCAGACGACAGGCTGCGCCCCCTTGTGAACGAGCAACCATGACTCTCACCTACAAAACGCTCCCGCGAAAAGCCCCCGGGACGGTCCAGTGTCCACGGGGGCGGCGTATTGCTTTGTCCTTAAAGCAAAGGGACCTATGGTCACCAGGGGCTCAAACCTCTTTAAAATCTCAAAATCTGTTTAAAGCAAAAAGCCCCCGGGATCGGCCATTAGGACCGATCAACCAGGGGCCAATGCACACCATGCACCACGGATCTAATATCTCCCAAACCTCTCCAGAATCTCAAATCTGTTTAAAGCAAAAAGCCCCCGAGATCGGCCACTAGGGTTGATCAACCAGGGGCCAATGCCAGTACCATGCATCACATAGCTCCAAGAGCCAACGAAAAAGAGAGCAAGGAAAAAGAAGAAAAGGAGAAAAACGCCTTAAGAGAGTCATAGTTACTCCCGCCGTTTACCCGCGCTTGCTTGAATTTCTTCACGTTGACATTCAGAGCACTGGGCAGAAATCACATTGCGTCAACACCCGCGAGGGCCATCGCAAAAAATCATCTACATACCTGCCCTTCTCCATTGTGGGCAATGCTAGAGGAAAACGAAAGCCTTCGTCTTTAATTAACTGCTGAATGTACGTAGAGCTATCCAAGGAGAACAAATGAATCCATATGTTACTGTTAAAAGAATAAAAATAATAAGTCTTCCTAACTTATCCACACAATTCGATGGAAATCCAAGTCATCAGGATGCATTCTAATTTGCCGGAACATCTTTTCTACGTATGCAAAAAAGGCATACCGAAAACAACGAAACCAAATAAGTACGTTAAATAGATTCAGTTGTAACTTCGGCCCGGAATGTAAAAGTTGGTTAATAGATAATCCAGAAGTGGTTTTACTCGACGCATTAAATACAACGCGTAATTTCGTACTGAGACTTTGCTCTCGAATGACTCCGTGATGCGGCAAGTAATAAGTTAATTCCGGTTCCGGACTTTTGCTTTTGACTGGTTTCATATACTTTAATTCCACGAATTCATCGATAAATTTTGTATATTTCTCAGCGTATTCAGGATTTTTCTCGAATTTATTGAACAAATTGTTCATTAAACGAATGGCTTTATTCTTTGAGTTTCCGATATACTAGGCGAATCTTTGAACGGCAATTTAACTATGTATCTCCCTCCGCGTCTCTCGAATGTGTATTTTGAAAATGCCTTTCGCAGGCTAATTCGTCTTCTGACAATGTTCTATTGAAGTTACCGAACTCCTCTGTTTCCCAGAATTTTCGTAAAAGATCGTGAACTTCATCGTTAACTGTCACGTGATACCCCTGAACAAAAGTATTGTGACTTTCGTGGTTTGTTAAACCCGAAATAATCCAACCGAATTTAGTTGATTGCGCGATCGGGGTGTTTGGATCTCCGCGAATTATTCCTTCTTTGATTATAGAGCAATACACGTCGGCACCTAAGATCAAATCAATTGAACCAGGTTTATTAAAGTTTGGATCTGCCAATCGAATTTCACTCACGTGCGACCACCTCTTTCGATCTAGGTACAGACATGGAATAGACGACGTGAGCTTAGGTAAAATTTGCGCGTTCACTTCTATTTCAAATTCTGACTGAAAGTAAGGTTTGAGTATAAACATAGTAGAACCTTTAGTGTGCTGTGCTTTCTGAGAACCGATCCCAGTTAAAGACAAAGTAGAATTCTTACGAGACAACTTCAAAAACTGAACAACTTTTTCAGACACAATAGAAATTTCCGATCCCTGATCTATAAGTGCCCTAATGTTAATCGATCGTCCTGACGGAGCAATTAGAATTACTTGCGCTGTTGCTAACAGCACAGAAGAATTGAAGATTGTCTTCCTAGACGCATGTAAAACTTTTGCTTCAAACGTATTAAAATTGTCTTTTGATGGATCCCTAGGATTCTGCTTAGTATCGTTTTCCTTTGAAGTCGAAGTATTAGATTGATGAATGGACGTATGATGCTTCTTACCGCATCTTTGGCACCTCTTTGTAACTCGACAATCCGACACTCGATGTCTTCCGAGGCAATTATAGCAAAGTCGATTCCGAGTGATAATAGTTATTCTTTGTTGAATAGATTTAGAAATACTGAGGGCAAGACGTTATAAAAATGGTTCTTGTTGCACAAGTTACAACGGGTTTTAACCTTCGAATTGTCAACAGATTTTCCTTGGTGGTTCACTTTTCGCAGCGGTTGTCTTTACAGGTTGCGAAGACTTTCCGCTTTGAGATTTCTCAATAGATACTAACGTCGATAATCTTGAAAACAGAAATTCCCTAAATTGTTCCCAAGATGGGGAAGATCTTGACGATCCTAATTGCGCTTCCCATAATTTTATAGTCTCCGAATCTAGCTTATTAGTACAAATGAACACTAGGAACGTATCCCAATATTCGATGGGACAATTTAATGATTCGAACGTACGATATATTTGCATTATCGTAGAATAGAATTCTTCTAATTCTTTCGCAGATTCTTTAGTAACGCGTTTTATATTCATTAAAGACTGAAACGTTGTTTTTTCCAATAACCGAGTATTTTCATAAAATAGAATCAATGAATCCCACGTCTTTTGAAAATTATCCGCAGTCAGAGCAGTATGTTTAACGAGGTTGAACGCTGACCCCGTTAAATTAGTCTTTAGGTATTGAAGTTTCTCAATTTTTGACAACGTCGGATTTTCTGTTACTAATGAAACGAACAAGTTCTTGAATGGAAGCCACTCCGATTGAGCTCCACTAAATCGTGGAATATTAATTCTCGGTAAGCGAAAATGTAAAACAAAAGTAGAACTGTTACTGGGAGGAGGCACTGATTGCAACGATGACGGTTCTGTAGTAGATAATTGATCCGACTCTAACAATTCTGTGAATTTTTCAAGAGCTTCTAACTAACCCTCTTGAGTCGCTTCGTACATATTGTGTGTAAAATAAACATGTTGTAAAACTTGCACTTGTTCGTTTTCAGACAATTCTAAAGCCGCAACTATAATAGCCTTATGAATGACAGTGAATTGATTCCAGACTTCTTTGAGATGAGCCCTTCGCGTTTGAATCCTTTGATGCGTTACGCGCGTCAACCCGACTTTAATTAACTCGTTATATGATTCAGCAATCGTTTTACTTAGAGCTAGCAGCTCTTTTAATCTCGCAAGTATGTGACTCAACCTCATATTGAATTACTATGTATGCGGGCGGAATGAAGAAACAACCGGTCCCCCGGAACGACTATCGCACCGAATGTGCACTAAAAGCACGTAATCTCTTTCCCGTCCTCCAACTGTATCTCCAAAATATTTTACTCAGACTATTTACCACGTCTGGGATCAAATCAATAGATCCGGCTCGAAGGACCAAAAAATGTACACGTCTTGAATAAGTCGTAATCAGCACGAGGTCCAAGAAAGAGACACGGCAGTTCGAATGTCTACGAAGTATTTTAAACGTTCTATTTATTTTGTAATATAAATGAGCAAATGCCACAGTGGCTGTGTTAAACAATACGTAAATGTAGTGAAAATTCATTTAAACATATACATGTAGTAAATATGGCAGAGAAATATAAACCATAAAGTTATAAATGAAATCGGTATAGTTATTAATAGTCACTTCACAGAGAAGCATGTAATGTCAATCAAGGTCTTTTCGAATACTAATTAGTTAATTGAAACATTCGAGAATACAAGTGAATTAAACCACATGTTCTTTATTATATTATTTTCAATACGTATGACCTAACACTTTATAAAGCAATCTTAAAGAAAATGAAATGACTATTAATAAGACATCTGTCACAATGTAAATATAATCAACATAAATCCAAATGATTATTTAAAACATATCAAACATGGAATAATGCATACTTAATCGTTCTTTAGTCAAATTATTTTATAATTCATAAATAAAGAGAAACTTATTTAATAAGTATTCAAACAATAGATGTAACTCAGGACTTCCTATATCACCTTGTAATTATCACAATTATTCTGAACTATTTATCCAAATTTCTTGTGATGAGTAGAATTTACTCAGTAGCATTAACCCATTTGGCAATATAAACACAAGTAAATTCTAATTCATGTATCAGTCGCAAAGATTAAGTTATCGGAAATGCAAAATATAAACTCATGTCTAATTCACGAGAATTGAATACGAGATACTTTATGTTTATGTAAACTTGGTAATACAGAAAATATATCCAGAATCGTAACGCAAGTATTCGAAACTAAGTATGTGTAAGAGATATTTACAATGTTTTATCATTAGCAATTCGATCGATTGTCGTAATAAGGAGCGAATACAATTTACGAGAGACTAATTATCCGTATAATTATTCATACACGACAATATAGAAGACGTATAAGAAAAGGTAAAAGTTACGCGTTGTTGCAACCGATATTAGCGACGTTTTACTTTGAGCACTCAAAGGAAATAATCCCGGTAGTTAAAGCACAGGATTATATCGTGGGATGATGCCCAGCAATCAACAGCGAGGCGACTGTACATTTCAGCATCCCATGATGTCCGAAAGTAGAATTAGAATCGGGCAATAACGCAAAGAGACGTCGATGATTTTCTTCTCGAGACATGTTCGAGAGAATTCGATGGAAGGAAAAACACCGTATTATTGTTATTCCTCCTGTTTGTCGTTGGTGAGTCGGAGGTAAAGTCGAAAAGTCACGCGGTGAAAAATTGACAACAACCAACGGCAATCAGGACAGCCTCCGT
The DNA here is from genome assembly GCF_030848805.1 of Temnothorax longispinosus. Taxonomy (NCBI): domain Eukaryota; kingdom Metazoa; phylum Arthropoda; class Insecta; order Hymenoptera; family Formicidae; genus Temnothorax; species Temnothorax longispinosus. The sequence goes on along the minus strand of NW_027270047.1, from coordinate 269,334 downwards.
ATAGCGGAGTGCTCCGAGCACGTGCGCTTCCATCACGTGACGCCTCATCCACCAACCCCGTCACGGAAATCGGCGTGGAGACGTGACGTAACGAGCTCCGGTCCTATGCAACGCGACGCTACGCGGTGACCGCCAATTCCTTCAAGGGAAGCGAGTCCATTGGTCTGATGGATGAGACGTCACACCGTCACCGAACTTATAAATAAATGTAGCGCGGTAATGGGAGAGGACTTGTTCGCTCTCGCTCGCAATAGACACCGTCGTCTCTCGTAAAGCAAGTTGTCGCGAATCTGAAACGGAAATTATGATCATTCGAGAACTTTCTTGTAGACTGTTTGTGAAAATAAACTCATCGTTATTAAAATCAGAACTCTATCGAGATACAAAACCGATCCTCCCGTTCCTGACCTAGAGATGGGCGATTATAATCGATTTTAACAAAAATGATTATATTTTTGTCATAATCGATTATTTTTATTCGATTATTTGTGAACCGATTAATCGATTATTTTACCCTGCCGCATCGGGCTATGTCGATTATTGTCATTGGCCGGATTCACCGGATTGGCCCGAGGCCCGACCCCGAGTACCCCGACCGCCTGATTGGCCGGTTGTGGTCACGCAGAGTACGCAGACGCAGTGAACGCAGTCTATCTTGTCTATCCCGCGATTTCCGCGGGTGAATTTACATTGCAGAGCACGTGAACAAGTAAAGTCGTGAAATTTTTTTTTGTCGTTCTTTCTGGCTTTCGCATATAAATTTTATAATATTTTCTGTTGTCATTATTGTCATACTCATATACTCATATGTGTCAATACTGTCAATGTTAATGTGTGATACTCAAAACTCTCGAAAGGTAAGAAATAAGAATTTTACAAATATAATAATTAAGAATAATAAGAATTTCCTTGTACAATACAAATAAATGACGACATATGAATTTAAGCAAATCCTAACCTGGTAACAGTGGTAACCTGTCACTTGACAAGCTAATCGACGTCCGCAACTGCAAAGATTCGGAATTAGATATTGGAGATGGATTCTATAGCGTCATCAAGTTTGTCATATGCAAACACCGAACGAGCCGAATCTCTACAATCATCTTGCTCGTTTATGATCTCGGAAAATCTCGGTATGTTATGTTAATCGAGTTATTAAATTATGAGTATTATGACCGATCTATTTTTTTATTTTAAATGTACTTTATTTATATGTATAATATATTTGTACAAAGTAATGTTGTTATGTCTTATTCTAGTCCTGATAGTTATTTCAGTTTTAGTTAGCCAATAAATAATAATTTTTAAAAATTTTCTTAATAATATTATACATATTTTACATAAATGTGAAATGCTCAAAATAAACAATTAAACAAATCGAAAAACAATAAAAAACCATTTACGTGCCATTTTTTAAATAACCAGTTTAAAAAATCGATTATTTTCCGATTATTTTTCTTAATAATCGATTTCTCGATATCGATTATTCTCATAATCGATTATTACATAATCGATTTTTTCCCCGAATATCGCCCATCTCTAGTTTGAGCGCGCGCGATGGTTGGTCAGGATGCGTCTGTGATTGAGAAAGAAATCTGATAAGCTCTGTATACCAGCTCAATATAAGCAACATATATACGAATATGTATATATATTTTAGATAAAAACAGTCAGTAAACTTTTATAAAACAATACTCTTTGAAATAATACAAGCGATAATAATTTTTATAATTACCTCTCTATATATCTTAAATGTGCATGAATTTTCTTCTAACTATATTTGTATTTGCCTGATATGATAATCCATTTTCTGTTCCGGCAATAGATTCGGCGCTTTCATGAGTTGCTTGATCTGCTGTCTGCTTTTGACTAATTTGTGACTCTCCGTCGGGATCATACCTGACTCCAGATTTAACTCGAGAATATTTAATTGCTGCACTGTATAAATTATGTTTTAGTCCAGATATTTACTTCATGTAGTTTGCATATAAGAAAATTACCTCGGCGTCAGCATACGCCGCACCGGGCACGGTGGTAAAACACAAATTGTACTCTTGTATAATACTCGGATTAATACATCTTGTATAATACCAGAAATTGAAGTCCATCAGCAGTCCCAGCTTGTCATAGAAACCTTTCTTCGGATCAAGTACGAGACCTCCAGCATACGCCGCAGCTTTCCTACGCAAGCCATGTAACATATATCTAGTTTCTTACTAACGACAATATATAAAAATATATTCAGATCTCACCTTTATTGAGGTTAATATTAATAATAATATTAACCTCGCGACACGACGCGGGACGATTAACCTCGTGACACGACGCGAGCTGTCACATCACGCACACACACGACGCACTACACGCACGAAACTCGCCACACTCCGCGATGACAGTCCCTCACGGGATGAAGCAAGCTACGCGGCGCGGCAATCAATCGAGATAGCCAATCGGCATCGCGGAAAAAAGAGGCTTCAATTTTACGATACAAACGAAATTCACTCAGGTAACACGCCTTTTTTAAAAGTGGACTAGACACTACAGACGCGCGCGCTTCGCGCGCGCCATTTAGCTTTAACATTATGCTATTGTATAATAATCGCGACACGACGCGGGACGATTAACCTCGCGACACGACGCGAGCTGTCACATCATGACACACACGACGCACTATACACGCACGAAACTCGCCACACTCCGCGATGACAGTCCCTCACGGGATGAAGCAAGCTACGCGGCACGGCAATCAATCGAGATAGCCAATCGGCATCGCGGAAAAGAGGCTTCAATTTTACGATACAAACGAAATTCACTCAGGTAACACGCCTTTTTATAAATGGACTAGCCATTTCGTACGAC